>NW_007079735.1:41715-164416 GCF_000164805.1 Carlito syrichta | reverse complement strand
TGGGGGAAGAGAAGTAATAGCCTTTTTGGGAACTCACGTTCAGAGAATCTCACCAGTTCACCTATGCCGTTGCCATCTTGTTCCAGAGTCCCCCTGTAATGTTTTCAAAAAAGAGATAAGCCATGGTCTTGACGTTGCAGGATGTCTCACCGACTATGTTGTGTAGCCTGGATGGTGTACTCTGTGGGAACTGGAAGCCATGGTTACTCTTGCCCTGGTGATTGTGTAATCTCATTGGAGAAATAAGGTAACATGCAAGAGATACCTAAGTAGTACTGTTAGTTGCTTTCGGGTGATTTATATGGACATTGAAGTTTGAGAACCATTGTGGCAGGCAGAAAAAAGCCTGAAGACAGGGAGGCCAGGAAGGAAGCTGTTGTAGTGAACTTTGAGTGAGGCCAGAAACCTGAAATTGGAGCTTAGAATATTGAATGAAGGTGAAGGGTGACTCCCAGAGGTATTCTGAAGGGATAAAAAATGACAACATGTACAGGTAAGTAAGAAAAATATGCAGTGTTTTAGTTTAAGGGCGTAAATGGAGTTGTTCTGCTAGAATGAAGAACATGAACTGGTTGAGGAGCAGATGGAGAAGGTAGGCTTGGCTAGTCTCATGCCAGATAGGAGGTGGTGGCGGTGCATCCCTGTGGACGAGGCCTAGACTTGTAAGCAAAGATGTTGAAGCGATAACTAGAAACAGTGAAACCTGGAGAGTGACAGCGAGTCGTTCAGATTAGAGATTGTAGCTAGAGCCTCGAGATCTTGTAGATGACTGAAGATTGCAGGTACCAAGGACTAAGCATCCTTGGAAGAGGAACAGGGTTGGTGGGGGATGGTCACAGAGGTGGAAGGTAGGGTATGGTGTTTTGGGAGCCAGGAGAAGAGAAGGGTGTCCAAGAAAATGATCATGGAATGAGATTACTGGAAAAAGTTCATTGGATTGGACAGAGGATGGTACAAAGAAATCCTAGCTTTAATTCTTGCATCCGTATTCTTGGAATTGCTCTATTATTCCTCTGTGTCACAGTGTTTATAACACTTGGCGTCTATCTGGTAAACTGTCCTGTGGTTGTACTGAACTGTAGAAGGAAAAGTTAGCATCAGTCCTTTCGACTGACTTCCCCTCTGGACTCGTCTCTTTTAGTGGAAGCTATTCTTCCCGTCACTCAGGCTTTAAACCTTTGATCCTTTGGTTCACCCTGAAGGCCTCCTTTTCTCCACATTTTATCAGTCGCTGTGTTAGTGTCCTAGGGTTGCTGTGACAAATTACCACAAACTCTGTGGCTTAAAACAACAGAAGCTTATCCCTGTAGATCTGGAACCTGGACAGCCACAGTGGAGGTGCGAGCTCAGGGAGGGCCTTTCTCCTCGCTCCTGGCACCTCCCTCCAGTCTCGCCTACCCTTCATGGCACTCATCTCTGTATCCACATGTGCCTTTTCTAATGTGAGGACACCAGTCTGGTGGGATCCAGTCTAACCTCATCCTAACTTGATTGCATCTGCAAAGACCCTGTTTCCTAATAAGGTCACTCTGGGGTGTTTCTGTCACCAACAATCCTTAATTCTCTGGACACCAACTGAGTGTCCAACAATTCAATTCTGAAACTACCAAGAGTCAGACCCCACAAGTTAAAGGGCTCATTCCCATAGACTGCCCCTGATGCCGGTGGCAAGTCTCAAACCTCTGACTGACTGGGTATAAGTAAGGAATGGGATGATAGTGTGCCTTGCCCTCTTGGGGTGCACCATCCTCCTCACAAGCCAAGGACTCGCCCACCCAGAAACTTGAGTTTCCTCTTTCAAGGGCTGTTATAGAGCTTAGTCTCCATCCCCCTCTCCTCCCTCGAGGTCAAGGGTGGAGCAGAGAGCATCTGCCATCTAATCACTCATCTTTCTGGTGACCAGCCCCCATCCTGAAGCTACCTAGGGTCCTACTCCAAGTCACCTCATTAACATAAACTCAGGAGGGGACTTGTTGGGAATTATGAAAAACTCTTCTGCCACTTAGGAAACTCCAAGGGTTTTAGGAGCTCTGTGCCAGGAATTGGGGACACAGGCCAAATATGTTTCTTATTCTACCACAGTCGCATTCTAAAGTTCTGGTGGACATGAGT
The DNA here is from genome assembly GCF_000164805.1 of Carlito syrichta. Lineage (NCBI taxonomy): Eukaryota > Metazoa > Chordata > Mammalia > Primates > Tarsiidae > Carlito > Carlito syrichta. The sequence continues at coordinate 162,304 of NW_007079735.1, read as the reverse complement.
TTTTGGTAGACACCCTTCAACCCAGCACAGTCACTAAGACCTTGAGTTCTTCCTTTGTAATGTCTCTCAAATGCCGAAGTCCAGCTTCAGCGGGTCAGGATTTCCTGAAGGGAGGGATGGCGTCAGCGTAGGAAAAAAAAACTTGGACACTGACTCTGCTGCAAGCAGGACAAATGCCGATTTATTGTCTTTTTCAACTCCTTTTATATCCTAGATTTTGACTTGAGACGAAAACATGTTTTTCATTTTCAAGGCAATTAGTTTCAATTTAATGGACCGGACAAGCAATGTATCTTTGTTCATCCTGTTTTAATCTTAAAAAATTATCATCCTAAACATCAACTGTAAATTTTATAAACTCCTAACATTTTCAAATGATTATCATTTCTTAATGTCCATACAAAACTTACTTATTTCTATAACTATTACACTATAAATCACTACCAAGTTCTAAGCACTATAATTGTTACATAGATTAACAAGTCACATCTGTGACCTTCATACAGCAATTTGCAACTAGCTGGGGTAAAACAGCATTCTCAAGGATTTTTTAACCACAAATTGGCCTGACTAGTTTTCCATAATGTCACACCTGGTATTTACAATCTGCATCAATTATCCCCTGTTAGGGAGACTGGGCTTTAATGTTTGTAAAACAAAGGGTCTCCAGGGCTCAAGTCATCTGTTACAATCTCTAACCAGAATTACAAACCTCCTTAACAAAGGGAAGTAAAGGCAAGGGTGCTCTAATATTTATGTGATTGTTAATTTTTTAAGCATAATATACCACATGTAGAAATTAAGAAATTAAGTAAATGTAGTTTTTGCATTGGCACTCTTCCTAAAAATACAAACTGTAGCTTCTCAAATTTCTCCAATTAGTCGCCAATCAGAAGAAATAAAATCTTACAAGTAATTATCTACCTGTACATGATATTTAAAATCACTATTGATAATTTCCTGGCAAGGCCAGTGAGTTCCCTGACAAACATTAAATCGAGCACCTTCTGATTTTTTGCAATTTTCCCAACTACAATGTTTAACCAAGTGATTGTGTGATCTAATACCAGGAGACTGGGGACGTGGAAACCTAGGGAGGAATTCAAATAAAGAGAAGGTAATTTTTTTCATGAATTCCCCTCTTGCCTTTTTGCAAGGGGTAGTGGAGGCATGAGTGGAATTTTGCTTTCCATCCTCAGACTGTACAGAACTTTTCGGCTGCACTAATAACAAAAGTAGACGAAGCAAGGGTCTCAGCTGCCCAGGTTCACTTTGCAACCTGGGGTCTTCAGCCCCCTGGACTTTGTCAGCAGGCAGTTCTGCATGGCTGGCTCCCAACACTTGAACTCCCTCCCCCGCATTTATTTTCATACCTATTGCTGACATCCTTGCTAAGACTCTTTACTGCAAGTCTTCTCTGTGTTTATTTAGCCAATTTACTCAACAAGTGCATTGAGCACCTACTGTATAGCAGGTGCACAGTCACTGGAACACAGAAGTACACAAAACCTGCTCGTTGTAGTGGGGACAGACATGGTTAGAAGCTCACACTGTAGGGTGGAGTTGTATGTGCCGAGGGAAAAACCGGCAGGAGTAGAGGCTGCTGTTTTCTGTAGGTGTGCAGCGAGGCATCTCTGAGCAGAGACCTGAGGGGGAAAGGGTGTGCCAAGGTGAGGAATGCACGGAGGGAGTGCCCAGGCAGGGGGAATGGCAGGTAAGGAGAGGTGGGCCTCGGTCTGCGATGGCAAAGGGACACTCAAGGCCCCAGGGCAGGAGTGGGGGGAGGCAGGTAATATGAGGACTTCAGCTTTTTTTTTTTTTTAGTGAATTTTTGAACTGAGAAATTATATCTGAAGTATATTTTAGAAGAATCTCTATAGCTACTATGTAGCAGGGCACAGAGGGCCCAGGGCGATACTTTGTAGCTGTCTGAGTCAGACAGCTGGACATCAGGTGACCTGGAATGAGGGCTAGGGAGAGGGGTGATCAGATGAAAGGAAGTGCTTCTGTGGCTGTCGGATAGGAAGGAGATGAGTCAATGATGGCTGAAATTGGGACTTGGGCAACTGGTCATGTAGAGTTGAGAGAGACTGTGGAAGTTTGGGAGTAAAATAAAGATGTCCTTTTGGACACATTAACTTTTTGAGAGGCCTACTAGACACCAGGTGGAGAGTTAGTTGGATATTTGAATCTGAAGTTCAGCGGGGAGGTTAGGAGTCGGGAGTTACCAGCATATCGGTGGCATTTAGGGTAGTGGGATTAGATGAAGGAGGTGAAGGAGGCAGAGAAGGAACACGTCTGAGGACTGAGCTTTAAGGGCTTCTGAAGTTTAGAGGCTGAGATGATCAGGAGAAAGCTGAGAAGGAGTGGCCAGTGGAGTGGGAGGAAAACCACAGAAGTGCTAGATGCCACATGAAAAGATTGCTTCCAGAAGGGTCCACTAGGTCAAGGGACATTGACTGAGGGAAGGTAGAAAAGTAATGCATAATATGGCAGCCCAGAATAGACTCGGCCATGTGGTGATTGTTGGTGACCTTGGCTGGAGTTGTTTCTGTGCAGTGGTGAGTCCACGGGCCTGACTGACATGAAATTGAAGAATTGGTTGGATGAGCATAATCACAGTTTATCTCAGGGATTTTGTTGTGAGGGAGAACAGGGAAATGGGGTAGTAGCTAGGGAGAATTGTGGGATCAGTGGATATTTTTAAAGAAAAGTTAAGGCATGATTCAGTAGCAAGGGGAGAATGATGATGCTGAAGAAATGAACAGATTCAGGAATGATGTCCATTAGCAGGCAGGTGGGCCTGAGAGTCATTTCAGAGGTGGGAGGCATCATGCAGGAGGGATCGTGTGTCAGAAGGGATAACTGCTATAACAAAGTAGCATACACTGGGAGTTCTAAGCAACAAAAACTTACTTCTTATAGTTCTGGAGGTTGCGAAGCCCAAGACCAAGTCATTGGCAGAGTCTCTATCTGGTGAGGGCCACTTTCTGGTTCATAGATGGCACCTTTTAGTCATGTCTTCACATGGTGAAAGGAACAAAGCCCCCCTTATGCCTTTTATAAGGACAGTAATCCCAGCATTGAGACTCGTGACCTAATTAGCTCCCAAGAGGTCCCATCTCTTAATACCATCACCTTGGGGGGGCTAGAATTTCAACAGATGAATTGTGGAGAAACATGACATTTCAGACCATAGCAGATAGGGAATGATGTGTCATAATAGGAAAAAGACAAAATTATGATTATAAATTTTTGGTGAATTGATAGATGTAATGGAAATATGGGGAAATTCTCTACTGATTGATGTTGTTTTCGTGCAAAAATAAAGAGGATCATCAGCTCAGAGTTTGAGGGGTAAAGGTATTAGAGATTTGAGAAGAGACAAGATGTAAAAGAATAATATTGGTGTTTTGGAGAGATTGGATTAGGGAAATTTAATAGGATTGCCAGGTAGCTCTAGGGCCCATTTGAAGTTAATTGTTATTAACTTAAGGAGAAGACTAGACAGCATTATTATGTGAGTGTATTTGTCATCTCTGTTCAGTTATATGGATCTAGGCATGCAGTAGATAAGAGGGTTGTATTTAACCAATATCTGAGTTTTTCCAGGCAAGTTTGAAGAAGAGGAAGAGCTGGGTCATGGTAATAATGGTGTCTGCAAAAAACTGATGACAGTGATGACATCTAAGGCATTCACCAGGTCTTTCAGTCAACCAGCCACCCAATATATGTAAAGTTTTGTTATACTCTAGCTCTCAGTTCCTGACAACTAGTAAGTGTTCAGCAAATAAGTGTTTGCTTATAGGTGGATGAGGACTGCCTTGTCATGAACCCTGACTTCGGGAAGGTTATTTGCAGATTTGTCTCTGAGGAAGCAAACTTCAGAGTCTGTCCTGTAAACTGGTGCCATAGTAACCTTCATAAACCAGTGCCTTTACCCTTCAGTCCTCCATTGGAGAGCCTCAGATGAATGCACAGTCCTGTACAGCTGTAGAATAAGGATGCCTAGCCTTTCTAGAAAGCCTTCTCTCCTAACTTTGTACCTGCAGTAGACTGGGACTCCCTCCAGTACTCTCAGTATCTCAGTGTCCCCTGTGGTACATGGCCACATTTAAGTGTCGAGCTTGCTGTGGTGCATGACCGTCTCTCTCTCTTCTCTCACTCCATAAGACGAGTGTATAATTCATATAAGTGCTTGATTATGATGTGTTCGTGATAGAAGTAAAAGACTTTATGTTTTATAACAATTAAAGTGACCAATAAAAGTGGGGAAATGCCACTAGATTTTAAGATTCAGTTTATCTAATCATACAGTAATGAAGTATTAAGCATTTCCATCTATAAAATATCTAAAAGGAACATATGCTTTTGATCATGACAACTAGGAAATGTGTGGACCAGCTCTCCCCATGTGCTACAGTCTGAATGTCTGTGTCCCTTCAAAATTCATGTGATGAGATCTTACCCCCCAAAGTGATGGTCTTAGAAGGTGGTCCTTTTGGGGGAGGTGGTTAGTTGCCTCATGAACAGGTTTAATACCCTTACAAAAGAGACTCCAGAGAGCTGCCTTGCCTTTTCGCCATGCAAGGGCTCACTGTTGGTGAGGAAGCAGGCCCTCACCAGATACCACCAATGCCTTGATCTTGAACTTCCCAGCCTCTATAACTGTGAGAAATGCAATTCTGTTGCTTATAAATTACCAAGTTGAAGGCATTTTATTGTAGTAACCCAAATGAACCCAGAAACCATGACAACAGCTAGAAGAATTGGATAAAATATTTTTAAAACTATCTCCATGAAGGCATCAGAGAATTAACAAGACAGAGAAGCATTTGGGGGTCAACCTCCTGGAGAGTAGGAAGCCTAGAGAGGTGAGCATGGCCCTTGGGGTTGCTTCCCCTTGAGGAGAAACTGCTGATTTCAGAAGAAGCATCTGGGAGACTGAGAAGCTGAGTGAAGCTTTGATAAACCTCACAGGGGTGGCAAACAAAAGTTGTCATTCAGAATCTGCCATAGAGATGGCGCTCAGCTAAATCCACTAGTGGTGGTTGGCATCCTGAAGGAATACACCCTTGAAAATGCCAAGAGTTTGTTTTGAAAAGATAATAAAATTGATAAAGGCTTAGCAAGACTGATCTCTCCTCAAACTCCCCACAAGGTAGATTAGATAGAGAGCCACAAATGAACAAAATCATGAACGAAAAGGGAATATCATGACATATTTTATAGATATGAAAACAGAAGAGTCTGGGCATGGTGGCTCATGTCTGTAATCCCAGCACTTTAGGAGGCTAAGGCAGGAGGATTGCTTGTGCCCAGGAGTTCAAGACCAGCCTGCACCACATAGCGAGACCTCATTTCTACAAGAAACCAAAAATTAAGCCAGGCAAAGTGGCACATACCTGTAGTTCCAGCTATTCAGGAGGCTGAGAGAGAAGGATCACATAAGCCCAGGAGGTCGAGGCTACAGTGAACCATGATCATGCCACTGCAGTTCAGCCTGAGTGACAGAGTGAGACCCCCAACTCCAAAAAAGGTGGAAATATTATAAAAACTATTATGCTAATTAACTAGGCAAGGTAGATGAACTGAATGCATTCCTTTAAGAACATCTTAATCTGATACAAGAAAAATTAGGACATTCAAATAGTCCTATATCTATTAAGGAAATTAGATCTTTAATTAAAAATCTGTCCCCAAAAAAATGCCCCATTTGACTTCACAAGTAAATTCTTCCAAATACTTAAGGAATAAATAATACCAACCTTAACACAAACTCTTCCAGATAATAGGAAAGGAGGAAAATATCTCCACTTATTTTATGAGATTATACCTGGATGCAATCATTATAAGAAAAATTACATCACAAACAGACCAGGCACAGTAGTTCATACCTGTAATCCCAGCACTTTGAGAGACAGGAGGATCATTTGAGTCCAGGAGTTCAAGACCAGCCTGGGCAACATAGCAAAACCTCATCTCTAAAAATAGATGATAGATAGGTAGACAGATAAACATCATAAACATAGGTGCAAAAATCAGTGATAATATACATGAGCATGTAGGGTTTTGTCTTAACATGCAAAATTGACCAGTGTAATCACCCTAACAGAACAAAGAAAAATTATGGTGATCATCTTAATAGACACAAAAATGATTTGACAAAACTCAGTACCCTTTCATGATAAAAAAAAAAACTTGTCAAACTAGAAACAGAAGGGAATTTTCAGTCTGATAAATGGTATTTACAAAAATTCTGCAGCTAAGATCAAATTTATTGATTAAATATTGATTGTTTCTCTCCACTTACCCAAGGTCAGGAACAAGACAAGTATGTATACTCTCACAGTTTTGCTCAATATTTTATTGAGGTTTGAGCAAGTGTAATAAGGCAAGATAAAGAAATAGATGTAGACACAGGAAAGGAAGAAATAAAATTGTCGTTCACAAATGACATGATTGCATATATATACAAAATAAAAATCTATCAGTAAACTATTAAATATGTGAATTTTAAAAATTTCTGGATATAAGATCAAGTAACAAACATCAGTTATTTTCCTTTGTACATACAACAATCAGAAAATAAAATATTTAAATGCTATTTATAATAACATTTAAAAAAGCCTAGGAACAAATCTGATGAAAGATCTGTATGACTTCTACACTGAAAAATAAAAATACTGCTAAGAAATTTACTGAATGCCTAAATAAAGGGAAAACAATACTATGTTAATGATTTAGAAGATTCAGTATTAAGGTGTCAGTTCTTCCCAGATTGATCCATAACTTGAATGCAATCCCAATCAAAATCTTGGCAGGTTTCTTTGTAGAAATTAGAAAGTAGATTCTAAAATTCGTATGAAAATACCAAGAACTAGAATAACCAAAGCAATCTTAGGGAAGAACAATAAAACTAGAGGACTTAACATTGCAAGATATCAGCACTTACTATAAGCTACAGTAATTCACACTGTCATATTGGCATAAGGATAGGTAGACAAATGGAACAGAATAGAGTCCTTAAATAGACCCACAAATATGTGGACACCCGATTTACTGTAAAGGTACTGCTGCAGTGCATAAGGAAAGGATGGTCTTTTAAATAATCTGTACTTAGTCAATTGGTTATTCCTAACCAAACCTAACAATGTAGATTAAAATGTACCATAGACCTAAAGTGTGAAAGGTTAAAAAAAAATAAAGCTTCTAGAAGAAAACTTGGGAGAAAAATCTTAGGATCTTGGAATTAGTAAAAATATCTTGGCTGGGCACAGTGGCTCAAGTCTATAATCCCAGCACTTTGGGAGGCCAAGGTGAGAGAATTGCCTGAGCTCAGGGGTTCGAGACCAGCCTGGTGAGTCCTCGTCTCTACAGTTAGTAAACAAAAAATAAGCTATGTGTTGTAGCACATGCCTGTAGTTCTAGCTACTTGAAAGGCTGAGGTGGAAGGATTGCCTGAGCCCAGCAGGTCAAGGCTGTGGTGGCCATGAGCGTGCTATTGCACTCCAGTTTGGGCAACAGAGTGAGACTCCAAAAAAAAAAAAAGATATCTTAAACAGGACACAAAAAAGCACTTAACATGAAAGATTTGACTGATAATTTATTAAAATTAAGAACTTTTAAAAATCAAAGAACACGTTAAAGAGAAGGAAATGCCACCACAGGCTGAGAGAAAGTCAATCTGCAAAACATATATCTGACACAGGACTCATATCCTGAATATATAAAAAACTTCTGCAAATCAACAAGAAGCAGTTTACTAAAAAATTTTTTAACAGGCAAAAGACTAGGACAGGCACTTCACAAAAAGGGGCTATCTAGGAGGCTAATATGCATAAGAAGAGGTACTTGGTATCTTTAGCTATCAGGAACATACAAAATACACTAATGAGATACTTCTGTACTCCCCAGAATAGCTAAAAGACCGGTCGTCCCAAGTATGGACAGGAATGTAGAACTAAGCTCTCAGGTGTTGCTGACAGGCATCTAATTGGCAGAAGCAGTTTAGAAAGTGGGCAGTTATGTACTAAGCCTAAATCATGTACTCCATGGCCCACTCTTAGGCATATACTTAAGAGAATTGGGTACTTATGTCCACCAAAGTCATGTTCAGGAAACCGTTCATGATAGTCTCAAACTGGAAACAATTCAAGTTTTCATCACCATGAAAAGGGATAAAATGTGATATATTTGTACAATGGAAAATGGCACTGCAATGAAATAGAACTTCTGTGGCATATAACATCATTCCTTATTGATATAGATGAAAAGTTGAGAGAAGATTGAGTTGTAAAAGAGTATATACTGTATGATTGATTTTCCTTTATACGAATGGGTGGATAGATCGACAGATGGACTACTTAACTACCCATGAATACATAAATGTGTGTTTGTGGTGGCAAAGTTCAGAAGAGTGGTTCTTTTGCCAGGGTACACAGGAGGCGCACAAGGGAACCTTCCGGGAGCTGGAGGCTGTGGTGTTGGGAAGCATGGAAAGGAATGCTCATAGCAGCATGATTTGTAAAAGTCCCACCCAGAAGTAATCCAGATGACCCTTGTCAGTGTGCCAGGTGAATATAATGGCCCATGTCATCATCCTAGTGGAGGACGAGTATGATGGCCCATGTTGTCATCCAAGGGGAGGGCGAGTATGATGGCCCATTTTGTCATCCAAATAGAAGGTGGGTGTGATGACCTGTGGAATCATCCATTGGAGGGACAGTATGATGGCCCATGGAATCATCCAAGTGGAAGGCGAGTGTGATGGCCCATGTCATCATCCAGTGGAGGAAGAGTATGATGACCCATGTTGTCATCCAAGTGGAGGGTGGATATGATGGTCCATAGAATCATCCAAGTGAAGGGTGGGTATGATGGCCTGTGGAATCATCCATTGGAGGGAGGCCCATGGAATCATCCCAGTGGAGGGCGAATGTGATGGCCCATGTCATCATCCAGTGGAGGGGAGAGTATGAGTATGATGGCCCATGGAATCATCTAGTGGAGAAAGAAGATGATGGCCCGGGTCATCATTCAAGTGAAATACACCATGTGGAATGAATGAGTTCTATTTGTAGGTAACAGAAACCTCTCGAATGGAGTGAAAGAAAAAAGACCTTTATAAAAGAATGCCCATGCTGCTTCCATTCGCATGAACTTCAAGAATAGGCAAAAGTTAATTACAGCTTTGCAAATAAATCATTGGTTACTTTTTCAGAGGATGGAGGGCTGGTGATTGGAAGGGGGATGGTGGGGGCATAGCAGATGGCAGTGCTCTTGTCCTGCGAGGTCATCACACCAGCATTGGCTTTATGGTTTTTCATTGAGTTTTACATTTATATTCTGTGCATTTTTTAATAAGTACTATTCCTCCATAAAAAGAGAAAATACTCAAAAGGTTTGAAGCTACTAAATGAATTTCAGCATTATAAATGCCTTTACATTAAAAAAAAGCTTGTAAAAGCTGAAAAATATTACTTTTTTTCATATGTTCCTTTTGCTTTATACCTGAACTTTTCTGTATTCATTGATGAAACCATACAATGTTTACCTCTGGGAATTTTTCCCTTTATATGTAAAGTTAAATTTTTTTTATTTTAATGTTTAGAAAGGCATAGTTTTAAACTGAGAGCCAGCTGTAGGACATCTGAGCTTTCTAACACTCTAATTTATTGTTTTGGTAGTAATTTATAAATTGCAAACATGGTTTTAGTTTTGAATTTTGTTTCAGTTCTTTTAAACATGTATCTTCTGGTATAATAAAGAACTCATGATTTCTTACCAGATGACAAGCAGACTTACTAGAAAATTTGGCTTCTTCCCTGTATAAATTTTTTACTTGCAGCAATTTGGTTATCGGACACTAATTTTCGATGTGGCATTCACAATAGTTCTATTTGTCACACTGAGGATATGAAGTGGATCTGTGGTTTATTATCTTTGCAATTTTCAGTAAAAGCCATATCTGCTAATCTTCTTAGTTCCTAGTATTCACTGAAAACATTCATCTCTAAATAAAATGTTTTATGTGAGTAAATATTTTCTGTATAGCTTTTTTGAAGTAAGAAGTTATATATTAACCTACTTTTTCATGCTGTTTTTCTTTTTCTAGAGAAAATCTCTTCATGAAAACAAATTGAAGAGACTGCAGGACAAGGTGGAAATCTTGGAGGCAAAGAAAGAAGAATTGGAAACAGAAAATCAGGTGTTGAATAGGTAATGTGCTCCCACGTGGCTATTTTGATGTCATAGAAATTTCTTTCTGGGTATAATCTACTACTTTATGTTTTTTTTAAAAAAATACATATTTAAAAGATTTCTAAAACTGTGTGATTACTCCTAATGTATTAGCCTTTTTAGAATGTGAATGTGCCTTAAAGGCAAAGGCTCTATCACTTGTGGGTATTTGTGCTATGGCTGCGACTGATAGAAAGGTCAGTCACTAGCACCAAGGAGTGGCTTGACTTCTTGCTGCTGAGACACAAAACAGTTGTGGCTACTGCATAGTTATCAAAGTTGTAGGTACAACTCTGAATCAAAGGTCAGTTTTTGGTTTCCTGGTGTAGAAAAATATTATTGAACTATACTTTCTGGTTTGGTAGCCACAACCAAGCATAGCTAATTATCAACACTAGCATTTTTTAAGCAGAGAAGATTTAGCATGTGAAATTGGTGGTACTGGTGTTGCGTAATCTATTTGATTCAAGTTTAAAAAATCTTTTAAATTCAGTAATTAATGGTGGCCTTTACCATTTTAGCTATTCAAATATTAGATTTTTCCTTTTTTTTTTTTTTTTTTTTGAGTTGGAGTCTCACCCTGTCACGCAGACTGGAGTGCAGTGGCTGCTCCCGGCCACTGCAGCCTCGACCTACTGGGCTCCAGTGATCCTTCCGCCTCAGCCTTCCAAGTACCTGGAACTACAGGCGCATGCTGCCACACCCGGCTAATTTTTGACTTATTGTAGAGATGAGGTCTTGCCAAGTTGCCCAGGCGGTCTCGAACCCATGGGTTAAGGCAATCCACTCACCTCAGCCTCCCAAAGCACTGGGATTACAGGCTGAGCCACTGAGCCCGGCTTAAATATTAGATTTTTCATAAGGAAAATTGCCTGTATCATGCAGTGATGTTTTATGATATGCACTTGTATTCAGGGTGTAATTATTACCAAAATTTGAAGTTTCTAAAAGAAGAACATTCTAGAGGTGTCTAGAGTACAGTTAATGCCACACTTAACAATACTCTATTCCAAAGTAGGAAGCCACCAAATTCATTGTAAAACAAAAGCTCACTTACTGCTTCTTTCATAACCATTACTATTGAAATGTTATCAGTTCTGTATTACGCAGCCATGGCACAGATCATTGAGAACTGTGAGTGGTTTTGAAACTCTTTGATCACTGGTGTGACTGATGGTCAGGAAAGTCATATCCAAGAGATGATGATCTGTGCAGGCCTGAAGGTTGGCTCTTTTCTTCATGTCCTTTTCCCTAGAGTTGTGAAGCTTTGCCGTCATGCTTACTTATATGCAATGGGAGAAACCAAAGTGCTTTCCTGTTCTCACAGTCAGCACTTCTGACCCCAGATCAGTGGGAGATTCCTAGACATGAAGTAATCCATTCTGCAGTGGATACCAGCTGCATGTTCTGTAATTCAGGCCTGACACTGTCTACCTGAACATGGCATCTTGTCCCACAGGTTGAGGGCTCAGTTTCACAAGACTGCCTCCTTCAGATGCCGATTGCAAGCCCCAGGCCTCCTGACTGGCTGTGAATCCAGGTTCCCCTGACCCTCCTTAGGCTCAGTTAAGTTGCTGTCATAGTTCACAGATTGAGGGTAAACACACCTGCTGGCTTCTTGTAAAGGCTGTGACAGAGGCTGCAGGTGAACAGCCAGAGGGAACAGGTGCATGAGGTAGGGCCTGCTCCAAGAGTGCCATCCTTGGCTCTGCTGCATGTCCAGGAACACGGAAGCTCCCAGTCCTTACTCATGGGTTTTTCCATAGGTTTCATACGTAGCCATGATTGATGACATCATTGGCCATTGGTGATCTACTCAACTTCAGCCTGTCTGCCTTCCCCAGAGGTGGTAGTGGAGGGCAGGTGCTGAAGTTGCAGTCTTCTAGTCCTGCCTTGACCTTTTTGGTGAGCTGTCCATCCTGAAGCTCACCACATCACCTCATTAGCATACAAAAGACACTCTTACACTGCAGAGTTTCCCAGGGTTTTAGGAGCTGTCTGCCAGGAACCATGGACAGAGACCAGATATATACAGTAAGTCCCCTACACGTGAACTCTCAAGTTGTGAACTTTCAAAGATGCAACATGCACTCACATTATTTGAGAAGGTGATGTTAGTTTTTGAGGCTCAGGATATGAACGTAGAACAGTACTCAAAGGTTACAGCAACTGTTCAGAATGCCATCCAGTGCTACTGTGTCTTCTATGACAAGAAAAAAAGAGCTACCGTCCAAACATCACTACATTGGTTTTTTTGAGAAGGCAGATAGAGTTAAACCCAGTAAGGAGCCACAACCTGTGCCATTTGTGTCAGGCATGAGTGAACCTATTGCTGGCCTTCCGTCTCCTGTTGCTAACGATCCTTCAGCTCTGCCATCTCTTCCTCCTCTCCTTCCTCCAATCAGTAAATCTTCTTGTTCGTTCACTTGACACCAGCCCATGTGTCCCAGTTGTTATGCTGTTCTGTAAGATTAAACATGGTTTATTTTTGTATTTTTTTATGTGATATCTGTAAAACTACTATTCTAAATATCTCTCAGTACAGTACTGCATAACCAATTGTGTGAGTTGGCTACCTAGGCTAACTTTATTGGATTTAGGAACAAATTGGACTTACAGACATGCTCTTGGAATGGACCTTGTTCCTATGTAGGGGACTTACTGTATTTCATGTTGTGGTGAAATTTTGAAAAGAAGAAACTTGATCACAATCTTATACCTACATTTTAAAAATTAGGTTGAGCTGTATGACATTTTCTATATTTGACCATATTTCACCTAGAAAAATGGCAATTTGATAAGGGTTAACCAGCATGTTCTCTACAGTTGACCCTTGACAACATGGGCTTGAACTCTGCCAGGTCCACTTGGTTTTTTTCAACCAAACACAGATTGAAAGTAGTGTTCACAGGGTATAAAACCCGACCATATGCCGGGCTCGGTGGCTCAGCCTGTAATCTCGTGCTTTGGGAGGCTAAGGTGAGTGGATTGCCTGAGCCTGTGTGTTCGAGACCCGCCTGGGCAACTTGGCAAGACCTCATCTCTGCAATAAATCAAAAATCAGCCGGGCGTGGTAGTGCACGCCTGTAGTTCCAGCTACTTGGAAGGCTGAGGCGGAAGCATCTTCGGAGCCCAGCAGGTCAAGGCTGCAGTGGCCAGGAGCGGCCACTGCACTCCAGTCTGGGTGACAGAATGAGACTCCAACTCAAAAAAAAAAAAAACAAAACCCGGCCATAGAAAGGGCCAGCTTTTCCTACATGCGGGCCCTACAAGGCTGACCGCGGGATTTGAGTAAGCAGGTATTTTGGTACACAAAGGCAGTCCTGGAACTGATGCCCGTGAATACCCAGGGATGGCTGTATTTTTATTTGGTTTCTTTTGTAAGAGAAGGCACTCTTTTGCTTTTAAGAGTCTCTTCAGTTTTATGATTCATGAATTGGGAAATGGGATGGGAATGAAAGTCAAAGAGTTAAAAGATTTCTTATCTTGATTGTCAAATAAAGCCTTATGATGAGATGATAGTCTATAATGCTAATGATAATTGCATATGACTACGATGTAATGTCACGTTTTCTCTTTATCTTTCTAGGTAAACAGACTTATCTATGTATCACCTACAGATAAGTCTTATAATGTTGAAATCCTTCTTTTCCAGTTTAAAGTTTTATTCCGCAAATTACGCTGTTCAATAGGATATCACTGTATTAAAGAACAGACTTTTTTTTTCTTTTTAAGACAAAACGTTCCATTTGAAGAATATACAAGGCTTCAAAAGAGACTGAAGGACATTCAGAGACGACACAATGAGTTTCGGAGTCTCATTCTGGCTCCCAACATACCCACAGCAGCGCCCCTCCCTCCCTCTGGCTTCCCGCTGTCAGCCATGCTTCCAGGTCTCGAGCTGGCCTTCCCTCCTCACATGCAGGTATAAACATTTAGGGTAGGGAAGAACAATTAGCCAGACATTCTTGCAGGTTTTTATGGGTTTAAATATAGAGTCACTGTTAAAATTCAAATTGTAAATGTGTTCAGTGTTCAAAATTCACCGCAAAAATGGCATAAACATTACAGTCAGCCAGTTTTCACGTCTCCATGTCTTCTCTTACCAGGGAAGTCTGCTGACTTTGATTTGGATCCTTTCGATCCTTTAGTGATGTTGCTGGGAATGAAGTATCCTGTCGGGCAACAGAAAAGCAGCTCAGTTAGTGAGCCTTTGTGTAACCTAGAGTTTGTAGCTTACTCGTATGATATCAGTTAGTACTGAGCATTTACTAATGCCATGAACTGTGCATATTCCATATAGTATTTTATTACCTCTAATGAAAATGCTTTGTGGGCAGGTATTATTATTCCCAATTCATAGGTAAGCAAACTGAGTCTGAGAGTGAAGTGCCTTGCCTGAGGTTGTAGCTAATAAATGACAGAGTTAAGTTTCAACCCTGAGTCTGTCTTAGTCCCGAGCCTGGGCTCTTTGTATTGTATCAGGCCCCTGAGATATAAAGGAATCACGTCGCCTGGATGATTTTCAGAAGATGGGAAGCAATGGCATTTCATAGTGTTACGAGCACAGAAGATTGTAGTCACTGACTTGACTCTCGGGCCAAGTGCTTTTTCCTAATAAGCTCTGGTCTTGTCAGAGGTTGCCATGGGAGCGTGCCTGGCCCCTGTATGAATATTTCTCCACTTGCTCCCTGTGAGTGCACACCTGGAGAAGAATGACCATGGGTTTTACTTAAGGCCAGAGTCAGGGCAGGAGAGAAACCAAGTGGCTGGTGGTTGGCCCAGCTGGGTGTTGTAGACTGCCGCAGGGGGCAGCATCTCCTCGCCAGACACCACGGTGCATAGAAAAGAGGCCACTGAGGCTGCTGTGGATGGCTACTTTTCTGCCTGCTCTCCTAATGGTTTCTCTTGCTGTGCTTTCTCTACATCATTTTAAGGAGGAGCAGCACCAGAGGGAACTCTCTCTGCTTCGCAAAAGACTCGAAGAGCTAGAAACAACACAAAGAAAGCAGCTGGAGGAACTGGGATCCCCTGGAGAGTGATGTTCTTGGGAAAGGCAGAGCGAGAGAACTGAAATCAGTGACTCAATAAAGCTGGAAGCTGTGACATACATGGCATGTGAATACTGCGTTACTGTTTGCCAAAGTACTTGACTGTGCCTCAAGCAAGGGTGCCAGCTAGTGCTGTGTGGCACAGCCCGGGCCATAGGGTTGAGCTAGGGAGCTAGGGAAGAACAGTAGGGGACATGTCAGGATCCTGAGAACACTGGTGGACAGCACCTTGGGAATGTGAAGCAAAAACTAAAAGGACTAACTAGGAAATCAAGTTTTTAGATTAATTTTACTTGGTTGAATTGTGTGGCATTTTGCCCGCAACTTGTCCGTCCTGAATTCCCCTGTACCCTGGAGCTGCTTGGTAATTGCAGGGTCCGTGAGCATCTTCTGGTTTGCTCCAAACAAAATTATAAACTAGTGTTTGAAAAAAAGGTGATGGTTTAAAGTCAGCATAGAAAAGTCACTGTAAAGGTATCTCACATTACAGGAGATAGCCTTTTCCAAAAATTGTGTGCACGTAATTTATTGAAGAGCTTAATAAATATTTTTCTATCTATATTGTCTTGTGTTTAATTATACTTTGACCACACAGCATGTATTTAACGGTGTGGAAGGGCTCACTGATTTTGGCTTTGCTGTGTTAGAATTAATAGAAAATAACAAGTGCAAATAATCATGGCCTGTGGCTGTATTTTTAAAAGGGGGCTATTTATTCTTAGACTTGACCCCAGTGGGGTCTCCTTAGAAGAACTGTTGGTATTTAGCTTTGCTTCCCACTACTGTGGCTCTAACCAAATAATTACAAACGTTGTATTTCCATGTGTCCCTAAGTATGCCATTATTTTTTTCACTGTGTGCCTTTGGAAGCTTTTTTATGTAACATCTTTTAGAGGAATTGTGCTGGAAGAATTCATGTCAATGAGGCTAAAACTCACATCTCTCAAACTAAGTGGAATGTTCATTACCCAGAGGTCTTCACGGTCAGAAGGCCAAGTTGAAAGTGGAGGCAGGAAGGTAACTGAGCAGCCACAAGCACCACTTAGCAGGAAGCCCCATTTACTGACACATGACAAAGCCCTGGAATAATTAATTTCCAGGGAGCCACTTAGAATTTAAAAATCTATTATAACTAGAAAACTTTGGGGGAAAAAAGACAATCCACGGTTACATCAAAATGTTTATTTTTGGATATAGACATTTAAAACATTCATCTCCAAGAACAGCTTCAATCAGGTATACAATAAGAAATAGACTTTAAATCCTAATATGGAAAAGGTAACAATTAATTTTTAAATGCTGCTGTAGACACTAGTGTTAGGAAAAAAATGTTTATAAGTGAATTGTTTCGCACCAAAAAAATATGCAAAGGAACTTGAAATAGAAGTTGTTTGCCATCTGTTTCTCAGTTGTGTCGATTCTAGACCCGTGACTGATTGTCTGCAGCCCACGGCTCACTTGGCCCTCCCTGCGTTTGGCTACTGTGATCCGGACTGTGATCCAGATAGCACTCTCACTGGAGGATTGACAGACACACTACATACAGGAGTGAATCTTCACACCACCTCGGTGAGGTAGCTTAGAAATAGTATTCAGAAATCGAGGCACAAAAAGGTAAGTGACTTGCCCGAAGTTCCCAGCGGCAAGGTCTCTGGGAGAGGAGGGGCCTCTCCATGGAGGACTCAGGCGCCAGGAAGCTGGACAGGGAAACCCTCATGGAGCAGTGAACGAATCCTTAGATCGAGCTGAAGCTGACCTCTGTGTGCTCGGGACCCTGCTGCGGGAAGTCGGGCAAGTCTCCTACCCTGGCTCTCAACCTCCTCTCGCTCACCTCTGAAGGCTGTGGCCGCCTTGGCTGGGGACCAGGCCTCTCGCCTGGGGACTGACACGTCACCCATCCATCTGGTAGGTTTTTGAGGAGTGTCCACTGGGCAGACAGTGGGAAGATGCCTGTCAGGGCGGTAACAGCTTGTTTCTCTGATCAGCTTGTTGAGGGTCACCTCTCTCTACCACGTGTGAAGGAGCAAAGAAGATGGCATTTCTTCGAGACAGAGTCACAATTAAATTGACCTGACGCTCCAGACAATGTTGGTAAGTGATTTGGGGAATGTGTGATCAGTTTTGTTTTCTTTCCTAGACCAGGACTTGGAGCACCACGGTAACAGGTACTCGCCACAAGGCAGGCTGAGAGGCGCCAATCATGCTTTGACTTCTCTGGTTTAATAGAAGGAAAACACAGTGGTATTAAAATTGGTCATGAGCAGCAAAAATTCAGGAATAAAAAAATCAGCAATAGAAAGACTACAGTATAACGATAAAGAATTCTTTAAAAAGAAAGGCATGAATAAAATGAGTATTTTAAATTCTTTCTCCTGTGAGGAATACTTTCAAAAAGTACATAGTAAGACGAAGATACCAAGTTGTATACTAGTATTTGTCAGGCCTTGGGCCTCAAGTATATATATTTATATATAATACTCCAGTGTGAACAGCAATTTGATGAAATGTAAGATGTATCTTTTTTTTCAAATCACATACAAGTATTTATAACCACAGGATTCACCAGAAATCTAAAGCAAGGAGACACAAGTGTAGAAACACGGGCAGGGGAGTGAGCGACTCATCCACAGATGGTTCTGATCCAAGGCTTGGAAGCAGAAATCATGACTTTTTTGTATAATATCCAAAATGTCCACTATCAGATACACTTAGTATTAAACAAATGGAAAGAAAAGGAGCATACATCAGGTGACGCATCTGGGTCAAATGCTGTCCATATAGGGAAGGCCGCCCATGCCCTGCTAGCGCCCCTGGTGAGATGGAGGGAAGCGGGATGGAGTGCAGGTGGTGACCACTGAAACACGAGCCCTTTCAACAATGTTGCAACACTGTTAGTTTTTGGTTTAAACACACACACACACTCACAAATGCTAAGTGTACACACTACCAAATTCTGCGGTCAGCTTTTTCAAGAACTACTGGGGAGAGGTTCAAAGGTGCAGATCCTCGAAGTGGCTCCGACACCCCCCTCCCCACTTGTTTCCAAATGACTCACTTCACATTTTGTTTTGAGCATGGCAGTACCCCTGGACTGCAGAGGTGCACAGAGTCCCAAGTGCTACATAGCTTTAGTTTTCAAACTATACCACCTCTCATTGTGCTTAAGTGGAGACAGGTTACAATACTGACACTTGCTTACTGGCCCTGTATTCTCTGTAAACAAGGAGGCTGTTTGCAACAACCACTTCGGCTCTATTTACAGAAGGGTTACCGCGGCACAAGCAGGCACAGCGGTCGGTGCGCTTTCTAAAGGCCGTGTGCGCGCCTTGGTCTCTTAAAGACAGTGCGCAAAGTGGAGCCTATGTGCAAACAAGAAGGTCACGACACAGAGAGGCCGAGGCAGCCATCCTGCCCCCGCCGTCTGAAGAACTCTGCCAGGCTGAGCCGGCCCGGCACTCACATCCACTTGCACTTCTTCTTTTCGTCAAACAAGACTCTGACATGTAAGAGCTGCTTCTGAGCTTCTTCCAGCCCTCGTTCTCGCTCTAGTTTATTTAGAATCTGTTGACAATTAGAACAGTTATTTTAGACTCTATGGTCTTAGCATTACAATTCTGTTTCTTTGCATACCTGAGCTGTGAGTGGTAAAATCTGTATGAAACAGATGCCAACATTTCTCTGGTCATTTACATACTTTGCAAGTTGTTTTGCTAAGTCATTATCACAGGATCAACAACACTTTGGCTTAAAATAGAAACCCACAAGAAATACCAACTATCTGCTTACAGTAGGGGACTGGCCTTCCAAGGCCCCTGTTATGCATGACGTCACAGCCATTCCAAGCACAGCAAGCAGTCCTGGCAGCCAACATGCAGCAAGGATTCCTCCTTTAATGCAGCAGGCAAGGGTGTCCTGGTCAGGGAGGAGTCCTCCCCCCTCCCGCTAATAGGGTCCCTGTAGTCCCTCCTCTCCCCCTTCCCCAGTGCGTCCCTTCTCTCCCCTGGCCCCTGGAGAGAGGATGCTTATCGTGTTGGAGGAGCTCATGGCCTCTACCCTACCTTAGGCTTCACTGGATCTTCAAGGAGCAAATGGAACTGGTGAGCTATTCTCACCAGGGACATGGATAGCCTGGCCCAGCATGACTGAGTGGGGGGAATCAGGGAACGGGGAGTTAACATATGTTTGGAAACAGCGCATCTGATGAGTGTGTCTGTGTGAATGCCCAAAGAAAAAAATCCAGATTAAGGAGAATTAATCATCAAGGAGAATGGTTTATTGAAACAGCTGCCCAAGTTAGCAATAGTCATAATTTCAGACAACTACTGAGTACAGAGTCTAGGTGATTTCACAAGCTTAGCTCTCATTTCTAGCAGATCACAGTCAAGCATTAGCTGGCCCCAGCTACTCAGGCCGCTACCTACATGTCAGCGTTCACATGAGTCAGTGGGGCTGCAGGCCCCACGAGCTCGAATGTAACTCTGGCTGGTCATAGGGGCAGCTTCACAGGGTCTGGCTCTGGGCCAGGATCCCCCAGCTCAGACAGGCTTCCTGGCCTCCCTTTCTGCCGTCTGGATGCCAGAGCGGTCTTAAAACTCACAGAATGCTATCACCAAGTCCTGTGACTGAGCCACAGCTTAAAAACAATGCTGTGAAAAATCTTACCTCATCAAAATATTTGACGATGTATTTGTAGATTTCTGTCAAGGCCACTTCTTCATTAAATTCATTTTCATGTTTCTAAAAGAAAGGAAGGCTTGTTGAGAGATTCTGAAATGACTTTCTTTAAAAGAAAAAAGATAACCAAATGAAAGCTTATTTCTGCTTTCTAACAATACCTTCGATTCCTGAGTTAGAAATTCTTCCATTTCTGAAGATGACAATGGAGGCAAGTCCCTGATTGCTTTGTAATAAGATTTTACTTCTTCTTTGTAGGTTGGGATATCCTTGGCATAGAGGAGTTTGTTTGTTGGTGCTTCCTAAAAAACAAACAAAAAACATCACCAAAAGGTTAAAAAGTCAAAGACAATGTCACAGCACCATGTTGCCGAACCCTCCCCGCCAGCAGTTACCCCCACTCACGAGGCCTGGTAAGTGCTGGTGACTGAGTGACTGACTGCCATCTAGATAGTTCCGGTGAGTCACTGTTATTTTCAGGCAGATTAAATGCTAATATATTCTGCCTTCCTCTCATAAAAGAACTAAAATTATTATTTTTGCATGATTTTGAGTTACTGTAACAATGGAACTTATTTCAATCATAGTTCATTACTAATGGTTGTAAAAAGCCTGAATTAAAACATTTGCTCTCATCCTCGCCCACCAGTGAATTTGGCATTTATAAAAGACTTGATTGTAGGTCTGATTGAGCCTTTATATAACCATGAAACTGGTAAGTACTTGGCAGAGGCAGATTTTCCAGCATGTCCCTTTTATTTCATTCCATCATAAAGATCTTCTAGATTTTCCAGGGAAGCTCGTGTCCACTGGTATTGGTGGCTCCAGTGTCTGCTTTTGCAAAGGTTCCCTGGCAGGTAGAATGTTTTGTATAATTAGAACAACTATAATATTTGAAAGTTAGGCTGGGCCACAATGGCTCGGCCTGTAATCCCAGCACTTTGGGAGGCTGAGGCGAGAGGACTGTCTGAGCCTGAAGGTTCAAGACCAGCTTGGGCAATTTGGTGAGACCTCATCTCTATAAATCACAAAAAACTAGCCAGACATGGTGGCATGCGTCTATAGTTCCAGCTACTTGGAAGGCTGAGGTGGAAGGATCGCCTGAACCCAGCAAGTCAAGGCTATGGTGACCATGAGTGTGCCACTGCATTCTAGCCTGGGTGACAAAGAATGAGACTTCAACTCAAAAAAAAAATTTTTTTTTTGAAAATTAAATAAGTCAAGATTTTATTTTAAAAAGTCCATTTTCACACAAGTTTTAAAAATTCTACTTGGGAACAACAGGTGAGACAGTGGTAGGGCTCATGTCCCAGGACATCATAAAAACCCCACGAGGCTGGATCCATGGCCTGATGGGTCACTCAGAAGGATGCTCAGTCTGAGAGATCACTGAGGTCTTCTCCTCTTTCAAAAGTTTAGGCAGAACCCAGAAATCACACAGTCATTCATTCATTCAATTAACACTGATCGATTAACCAGGCACTGTAGGCACGCATGGCATGAAGCAACAAAGACCAGTGCCTGCCCTTAAGATGCCTTTGATCTACTTGCGAGGACAGATTTCCACAGTGCTTGCTGCGATACAAGGCATGAGCAAAGAGGGACTGCAGAGTTGGGTGAACCAGAAATCCCTTCTCTGCTGCGAGGTGTGCTCTCAGGCAACACTGCCACCTTAGAACATCTGCATCCTCATCTAGAAAGTGGGGGTGGTAATAACTACTTCACTGGGTGCTTGTGGGATTAACTGAGATACTCCAAGAACATGAACAGCTATTTTTTTTATACAAATAAACACTGACATGTCTTTCTGTGTGCTGTGTGGTAAGACAGCAATGGCATTTGTCACATGGAGACATCGCCGGAGAAAATGCATGAGGAGGGTTCCCAGAGTGGCATGTTGAGACTGATCTGAGCCTCCTACAATTTTTGGTACCCATTAGGAACTCATGTTTGTTGAATGAATGAAATGCCTGTGAATGAATGAATGATTTTACCAGACAGGAAAGATACCAGCAAAGGATGTGGAAACCATTCACGGTATGTGTGGGAAGAGTAAGAGCGGAAGCAGGGAGGGGTAGGGGATGTGCAGGTAGGGGAGGAAGCAAAACCTGTCGGGAGGCGTCCAGGGACCGTGAAGCTGGCAGGGATAGGGAGTGCCTGCAATTTTAGGAAACAGACTTGAAACCACCTATATAAAATTCATATCAGGTCATGGGGTAAATGCTGTAGCAGAGACCCAAGCCTCGGAACACCATAGCTATGGTAAGAATTGAACACATCTGCTGTTTCTAAGTTTGCTTTCAGGTCAACAGAGGACAGTTGATCATCTTCCCGTCCTGACCCCAACACACTCTCTTGCGCAATGGGCCCCAGGTCTGTGTAGATACCAGAGCAGAGGTTGGAGAACAGGAGGGTGCTGTCTCCAGAGACCCACCTTCCCCACCTTCCTCCTGAGCTACCTCCAAGATGGCCCACAACCCAGGGTAGGAACTGGGAGCACAGGATGTGCTTATGGACAGTGTCCAGTACAAAGCCTAGGGCTAGAGCTTGAGGTATTGTTCAGACTCTGTTCTCTGATGGATTTGGGGCCCCACTGGGCCAGAACACACACCAGGAGGATTGTTCTGCCTCTCCCATAATGTCTCTCCTAGAAATCGGGCGGGAAGGCAGTCTTGACACTCCATGGCATCATCAACCTATCAGCAGTCTCTGTCCCCCGCCGAGTTCCCTTTAGAAACCCCAGCCTCTGAGAATCATCTCCCATCCTACTTGCTCTGCTGCTCTGCAATGTTAAAGTATTTCTCCACTGTCATGGCTACGTTAGTCCTGGTTTTTCTGGGCTATGGGCATAGGAACCCTGTCAGGCTGTAACAGATGACCAGATCAGATTCATGTTTCAAGAAGATAACCTGAGACACAGTGAAAAGAAACAGCTTGGGGTAGGGGCAGCCAGCAGGGGCAAGAACACCGTGAGGAAACAATTATGATTCCAGTGGGGAGGGGAACAAGGGATAAGGTGGAGGAATTGGGCTGGAGGGACAACAGACGTGTTCCAGACAGAAGCAACTGGGGAGAGTTGAAGGGAGTCAGAGACACTGCAGGGATTCCACCTGAGAGACAGGCAGTGCCAGGGAAGACCAGAGAGTAGTCTTGTTGTACAGGAACAGTGGTGATAGGAATGGGTTGTGGCTGGGAGTCAAGGCACCCACGAAACACCAGTCACTGTCATCCCAGACACCTCAGAGCCTTTTCCCCAAAGGGCCTCGTCTAGATATTAAAGGTCTTCTGAAATCTGTGGGTACAGAGAAGGGCAGGTCAGTGTATTTGGGAGTGCTCAAATCAGACCAATGCATCTCTTTTAGAGACTGCTCTGCATTTTTATCTTCCTTTGCTTTCTTGGGGCTTTTGATCAGTGAAGAAAACCACAAGAACACAAAATTCATGCTTTGATTATAAACTGACAAACTGGTATTGTTAAAAATCTCAGGCAGAAATTGTTTCCCCATAAGCAACTTGTTATATTCAAATAGGATTTTTATGTATATTCAACTTAATTTACGCAAGTTTCAACAGTTTCATACTTTGGGTTGTTTGTCAGTATCTGTAGAATGTTTTTCTAAGAAACTAAGAAAAGTTTGCATGACTGTGGTAAAGATTTTCACAGGCAGATTTCTGCAATAGGGTGGGGCTAATTATTTTGATTTTCACTTTAGAAAAATAGATTTAAAATAAAAATAATTGAGACAGACTTTGAAGGAAAGCGAATGTGCAGTGGCCCTCTGCGACTGTCTTCCCAGTGCATATACCTTCACCATAGCGCGCTTGTCTTTAGGAAAGAGCATCAGGCTCATAGCGGGACAGACGAGGGACACTCAGTGGGCCTCACCTTCCCCAGTTGCTGCTCCGTCAGGGAGAACGCATCCATGAACGCCTGGGCAATCACTGACAAGCAGCCGTCTATGTGGGGTGTCTTCTTAATGTCAAAGACAAACTGCGGGTTCTTCAGGATGTTTACCCAGAAGCGAAGAGGAAGGCTGTTCAAAGAGAGAATAATCCCCGTTCACAGAGGGTCACCTGTGAGACCTGCGGGCTGCTGATCACAGTTTGTAAACAGGCTTGTCTGTCCTTGTGACTGAAGTACACAAGTCAGCTTGGCCAAGTGCACCAGGCAACAGATGGCGGCTTCCCCCAGAGAGGACAACAAGGGGTTAAGCTGACAGGGCTGCTAAAGGGAAGGCAGGGGGACAGGTCTGAAAGTGGCCACAACCAGAATATTCTCCAGCTAGTTTTTTATTATGTATGAGGAGACCCCAAAAAACCAGAATTCACTGATATTGTGTATTTATCATCACGTTTTTAAAACTTCAAAGTCTTCTGTTTGATGCAGTACCCCTATTGAGATGCTTTTTCCACTGCTGAAAACAGTTTTTGAACTTGTTAATTTTGATGCCTTTTAGTGCTTCTGCCGTTTTTTGTTTCACCTCTTCCACACTGGCAAAACGTTTCTCTCTGAGGAATTTTGTCATTGGTGAAACAAAAAGTCACTTGAGTGAATCAGGTGAATGGGGAGGGTGGGTCATGGGGTCATGCCATTTTTGGTCAAAACTGCTGAGCACTCAGCGTGGTGTGAGCAGGTGCGTTCCTAAATCACCCGTCATTAAGTGGGCAAATGTGTTGAAAGAATCTCCAAAAAAATTCACTGAAGCAGAACACAGCCTCTCACAACAACACTAAATGGTCCATGGTGATGTGTTCCTAGAACACGCACCTAGCAGGGGAAGCCAGTACTACAATGGGCCCGCTCTCCAGAAGGTAATTCCGGTTTTTGGTCCCCCTCGTATGCATCTCTCCTGTGTATCATTTTTCTCCAACTCCTGGTGGTTGATTCTCACACAACTACCCACCATCCTTCTCGCACAGCATCAGACTGCGGCTCCTCTACTCAAGCCCTCGAAGCACACAGCTCCCTCTGGACAATGCCAGAAGCCTCTGTACCTGTTCCCCCACCCTCCCCTGCACTCCCGCACCCCTTGTGCCTGGCAGCCCTGCTCCCGTCCATCTTCCTGAAAGCCCCTGAGAATGCTGTGGCTCAGGCCCTCTCCTCCTTCCAGATTTGGCCCAGCTGTCACTGTCTATGAGACCTCCTCTGGCCACCTGTCCCGACACTCGCCTCCCTTCCCACCTTCTCCACCATGCTTACTGCCCCCTGCTGTACTGCAGGTCACCCGTTAGAATGCAGGCTCTGTATGGACATGAACTTCCGTCTTGTTACCAAATCTCCAGTACCTAACTGCGTGGCATGTGGCAGGTACACAAATATTTGGACATGAACTTGGGACTTGCTCAAGGCACTTCCATGATCTTTTCAACTCTAGCCCAGCTCACTGCCCCCACCACATGCTGCCAGGTCTTCCAGCAGCTCTTCTGTCCCCATTGCCTTCCCTGCTCAGATGTCCCAGTCTTTGCAGTGTCATGGTGGCCTGCAGCTCCCAGGTTTAGTGTGGGAGTGGCAGGGACTGGGGTAAGAGGCTGGGATGCAGGAACGCAGTAAGCCAGGGTAGAGTTGAGGGAGACTGGGTGGGCACTGAAATAGGCACTCGCCCTGGAGCTCGGAGCTCCAGCTTTTAATATTTCAGGTGACTTGGCTGACCTCAAGGCTGGGCTGGGCTGAGAGCTCTGACTTTGCATCTTGCTCTCAGCCCATGCACCGTGTTCCACATGGAGTAATGAGCTATGCCTCTTTATGGAGGAGGCATTAGGAATAGATCTGGATACGCTGCCTGTGCTTAAGGCCAAATGTTCAAATATAAGACAAAATACAAACTTTGGGCTAACTCTCAATGCCTGAGTGCTGCATTGGAGGAAATAAAAGCAGAAATTTCTATACAGAATCAGAATGTAGATGGACAGCTGGACACTGCAAAGTAACATTGTTTCAGAAACAAATAAAATGGTTTTATAATGATATTTCCTCTAATAAAAAAATGATATGATGAAGCCACAAAATATTAATTTCTCATCCTTTGCTGGTCACATTAAACTTGTTTCAACATTGTAGACAAAGTCTTTTCCATGCATTAGAGATATTAGGGCTTACTTTATTCTAAAAAATAGGATCCTTGGCATAGGAATGGTTTCATTTACTGTTTAAAAATAGTAACAGAGTGAGAAACGACTCCAATATGATAGCTCACCACACCCACAGACTCTGAGCCACGACTCCTTTTAGCTAATTTTCTGTCCCAGATTCTTGAAAACAGTAATTCTTTAGATTCCTACCTGTTTGTTTTCCAAATATGCACGACATCAGGATCTGTGATCTTTTTGTTTTCAGCCTGGGCATCCAAAAAGTCAAAAAAGTATTTTATGGCAAACGGGGCTCTGCTGTTGGGTAGACTCCAAATGCTCCTGAAAAGCTTCTCAAGCACAGAGTGAATTGCCACCTAGAAGACAGAATATCACATTCAGGGGTTAAGAAGTGTGGTCACAGTCCTGAAAACATAGAAAACCCAGTCCAGGTTCAGAGAAAATGATGAACAAACAGAGAGAAACAGGCTGAGGAGAAACGTAAAACAGTCAAGCGCGTCAGTGCTCACAGTAGGACAGGAACCCTGAAAAACCACGCAGATTGGGCAATGCAGCTCTGAAGCTTCCTGCAATAGCAACACTGTTTAGACAACTGGGGGGGGGGGTGTCTGGGCCATCGCCAGCAGGGGCATGTTGCTTACAGGCTGTGTGCCCAAACCCACAAGCAGCAGATGCCTGGCTCCTGTGAGGGACGATCAGCCTGGGAAACCCTGAATGGCACCCGGACCTCAGAACTTCTGCTGCACCTTCTAAAACCCCAGAGTATTTCACAAACACCAAATAGGCTGAGCTCTGTGGGACAACGAGAAAATCAGGAGTCCCAGGATGTCATCTGCCCCTCAACAAGTCTCAGCTCCAGGCAGATTTTCTGTCATCATCTGAGGAAGCCTGCCCATTGAGTTTCCAGGGCCAAGTACAGATAATGGCACTTAGAGCACTCATCATTCCAAAGGGAAAAGGTCACTGTGGACTTCCTCATTCCACTCAAAGCCAGAGAGTAAGATCTGTTCCTGATTCGGCATTCCACATCGGACACTTGGGTGTGTGAGAGGAATTCTTAATTTTCAAGTGGAGAAAAAAAGTCAGTTCATATTTCCTAGGTTTCTATTCACTGACCCTCCCACCCCCTTCATTTTATTTGCAATGCAGAGAGGGAGTTTTATTGCTCATCTGTAATAACAAGCAAACAAAAAGGAGTAATTATGCTGTCAACCTAAAAAATAACAGCAGGAAGCAGTGGGGAAGGGATTGGGATATTGCATCCCTGATTGAAGATGCCATGGTGGAAATCTGTAAAGTGCTGCTATCTGTGCAGTTTAGAAAAAGCAGCAGCAAAAGGAGGAGGATAGGAAGTGTTTACAATGTAGACTTTCATTCTGCTTTGCTGGGAGGCACAGGGGATTTGTAACATTTTTGGACCTCAGTGGAAGTTAAGCCAAATGCACTGTCCACCCACATGGTCCACCCCCAAGGCATGTGAAAGCTCCCTGAGCAGCAGAAAAGACCTTGGTGGACAGCAGCTTTGTCAGGTACATTTCCTTCACTTTGAACTTGTGCTTCCCTCGATGTCTCTTTCCCTGCACATCTTGGAAGGCTTCGGAATCTGGCAGGATCTGGAGGGAGATGGAGCAGAGGTGTCACCCAGCAGCCTGCTCCTGCCGCAGGGGACACCCGGGCCACGGTGTGGGAAGGCTCCACTCACCAAGTGGCAGTGATCGTCCGAGTACTCCACATCTGGAGGTCAGAGGGGAGATAAAACAGTCCATTAGAACAGCCGCGGCCAGCCAGCCTTCCTCAGGGGCCTCACTGGGGCTGTGGGGCCCTTTGGCTTTCCTTTCCTTTTTTATTTTAGAGCTGTGGTTGCATTGTTGTGTATACTGGTGATAGCTGGGCTTCCAGTGAGCCCTCTCTCCCAGGAGTGGACATGGTGCCCAGTGGGAGGTCATGTACCTCTTCTCCACCCCTTCCCACCTCCCCCCATTAACAGTGCCTGGCATCAGTTGTTTCTGCCTTTGTGCCCAGCGTTCAGGGCCCACTTGTGAGTGAGCACATGCAGTGTTCAGTGCTGTTTCTGAGAGGGCTCACTTAGAGTGGTGGTCCTCACTACACCGTGCTGCTGAGCCCTTGAACTTGAGCTGTTCACAGCTACATTCCCCCTGCCACATCTTGAGATCTTGTGGAAAACGTGAGGACAGATGGGCCAGGATGTGAGGTGGGAGCAATTCCACCCGGGGGTGTCAAAACAGAGGCTGCATGACCACTTGAAGGGTAGGGGAGGCCCAAGCCTTTCATGCAACAAACACCTGGGCTCATCCCAGGGGCCAGGGACAGCCAGGCCCACATTCCAGCCAGGGAGAGACCTCAGACTATGAATTCCATGATGAATCATGGAATTGAGACTATGTAAGGATGATGAAGGGAACTGCATGCTAGAAAGTGCCTAACGGGAGAGCTGTGCCCGTTGAACGTCTTCAGGAAAGGGATTTGTGAGCTGAGCCTGAATGAACAGTTGTCCAGGCAGATGGAGGAAGGCCCAATGGGGAAGAGACTGAGCCCCGAGGGTCTGAAAGGAGGACCTGAGGTGCCCGGAGAGTGGAGAGTCAGAGGGAGGACAGGTGACTGAGAAGGCTGAGGGCCTATGGCCAGAGGGAGGGTGGGGTCAGGCGCTTGGGTTTCTGTCTTACAGATAAGAGACTACCACATCTTGAAACACTTGTGGAAAAATGCTATGGAGATGAGGGATAGAAAGGACCGGCAGAGAGGTCAGCAGTAGGGCAGAGATGCTCAGAACTGAGGGCATGGTGGGACCCCACATGGCGAGGAGTGGCCTAGGTGGAGGAGGGACAGCCATGTGTGTCAGGAATATGAAGAGGTGGGCAGGGCAGCCAGGAGGAGGAATGTGAGGAGGCAGGCAGGGTTGGAGCTGGTTGTCAAGGGGCTCTGATGTCTGTTTTCTCTGTTAAGTGCAGGGGGAGCCCACTGCAGACAAGCAGGAGACTCATGGGGGCTGGGGCTTTGAGAGAAGTTGAACGTGGGGGAGAACAGCACTGGGTTGCCCAGGAACCCAATGGCGTGAGGGCACTGGCCTGGCCAGACACCGTGGACTCACAGCGACCCTGTATCTCTGTGCATTTCCCCCATGGCTGTCTGCTGTGGGTTCAGGAAAGGCTAACTGCTGGGTGCATCCAGGCCAGGATCTCAACAGA
The DNA here is from genome assembly GCF_000164805.1 of Carlito syrichta. Taxonomy (NCBI): domain Eukaryota; kingdom Metazoa; phylum Chordata; class Mammalia; order Primates; family Tarsiidae; genus Carlito; species Carlito syrichta. Next base: position 133,044 of record NW_007079735.1, on the reverse strand, counting down.
AGGGCTGAGGACAGGACAGAGGGGCAGGGGGCCAGGAGCCTCGACAGGCTCGTCATCAGGATAGTGACTCCCGGCAGGGGTGGACAGAGGAAGCTGGTGCTAACTGATGGATCCCAGCTAGGGTTCCCCACCTGACTCCCAACACAGGCTCTCCCACAGGTCCAGTCTCTGAAGCCGGAGGCACACGGCTCCTCCACTTTCAACACAAGGACTCTATTCTCTGAAGCCAGAGAGAAGGCCACCTCCTCAGGGTGGCCTCCCCACAGCCCCATGCAGGGATGATGGTGAGGGCCCAGAGGGGTCCTCCGAGCTCCCAAGGTATACCACCTGCACTGGAAGGATGCTTGCGTTCTCTGCTTGTGCTGAACAGATGCGGGGACCTGCCCCACCCCTTCTAACAGCTCATCCAGGCATCAGTAAGCCCTGCCTTGGCCAAGTGTATATCAGGGGCCTGCGACTGAACAACCGGAAACTTCGAGGCTGACAATGGACTGTCTTGGCTGAGGTACAATTTCTCTGGAGCTGACCCTGCTAGAACAGAAATGACCTGCCCTATGGCTGTCAGGGAGACAAAAGCTGACTTCAGAGTCTGGCCTGTGGCTCTCCATAGAAGCCCCCTTGAGTGGAGTCTCTGTCCACGTTCTGGGGTATGGCGAGCTCTCTCACAAGGACAGTGGAGTGGGCCACCTCCTCTATCCGTGCCATGGGGCCATAGGGTAATCTGCAGCCTGCCTCTCATCTGGGGGCTCCTCTGCCGGTACCCAACAGTCGGAGAACAGCCACGCAGGCCAAGCAGCCACCACCCACTGCAATGCATTCCGCCCTCCTGCAGGCCCCCATTCTCAAGCATGGAAACAGTCCGTCCCCGCTTTCAGAGGAGGACATGACGACAATTCAGTCTCACCTTTGTGACGATACATCTGAGAAGCAAAAAGCAGTGCCTTACAAACCAGGGTGAGAACAGATGGCAAACAACATTGTATCAGTTACCTGATGTGAAGTTGGCAATCTTCTTAAAGACTTTTATAGTGGATCCGTTTGATATCTGAAATCAAAGATATAAAACATGAGTTTTCAAAATGTTATGTATTTCTTAACTTCACCCAGAATTAGATGGCTGGATGGACTTTCCATGCTCTCACTTATTAACCAAACACACGGCCACAGTTCCCATGCCACAGGCACTGTGCTGGGGGCTAATGACAGGCAAGACAGCGTCTCTGCCCTCTAGGTGCTCACGGTCCCAGAGATACAGGAGGCAAGTGAGGAGGTCAGGAGCTTTGGGCAGAGGGGAGGTGGGCCAGCCCTGAGTGGGGAAGGCCAGGCCGCACTGGGACCCTCCCAGCCTCAGAGGTCGGAAGGGGCTGGGCCCGCTTTGTCGTCTGAGTTCTAGTGTTACCTGTGGAGTGCTCATGCCCTTGAGACGTGAACAGAACATGCTAATCTCAATGTGGTGGCCTTAGGAGTGGGGCCTGTGGGAGATGATGAGGTCATGAGGGTGGGGCCCTCAACTCAAAAAAAAAAAAAGTGTTCAAACAAGTTTTCAAACCTGTCGTGTATAAACTGGCGTCTATACTATGATAGAGTAACATCGCATCTGGGTCTACACTCAACAGAAAGTATACATCCTATAGTGATCTATGTGTCGTTGGCCCATACTGGAAACATCCCCAAATCCATCAACCTTAAAGTAGATAAATGAGGCCATGATGTGTGGGCAGGCTGCCCCTTGCCCAGAGCTGAGCACCCCAGTGGAGAATGGCCCTGGGACCTGGCGTGGGGGGTGGGAGGCTCCTGCATAGCTAGTCCAAGTGCATAAAGGGCTGTGATGAGTGGTTGCTCCTCTGCTCAGGCATGGATGCCCCCTCCATGGAGCACTTCCCTGGGGATTTGCCCTCCTCCCCAGGGAGGGTGCCCAGGCCAGGCCCTCTGCGCAGAGCCCAGCACCCTATACCTATGTATCAAATAAAGGTAGACTCTTAAAAAAAAAAAAGTAGATAAATGGGGGGTGTATTCACACAACAGAATAGTATAAAGCAATGAAAATGAGCCAACTCCTGTTACACACCCACGGGCGGATCACAGTCACAATATTGTGCTGGAATGCCTTGTAGGAGGCAAGCTACAGAATAATTCACTGCACAAAGCTAGCATAGCCCAGCCCGCCAGGATGAGGGCAGGGAACCTGGGGACAGGGAAGGCCAGGAGGAGGGACTGCTTCTTGGGCAGTGGTGGCAGGATGGGTTTCCTCAGTGACAATATATCCAGCCGGCGGTATGCTGAAGACCTGTTCTCCTCTGTAGGGTACACAAGCTAAGCAGCCCTAACCCAAAAATCAAATGCTCCAAAACCTGAAGGTTTCTCAGTGTCATCAGGTAGAAATTCTAGCCCCAAGCTCACATGGCAGGTCACAAACACTAGTCAAAACTGTATGCAGAAAATTAAAAATACTGTATACAATTACCTGTGGACTATATGTATAGGGTATGTATGAGCCATAAATGAATTCTGGTTTAGATTTGAGTCCCATCTCCAAGGGACCTCATTATATATGCAAATATTCCTGAATCCAAAGGAAAAAACCGAACTTCTCATTCCAAGCATTTTGGGTAAGGGATACTTAACCTGTGATATATTTTTAAAAGCTTGTAATGAAGAATCATACAAATTGCATGTACTTCTTAATAAAAACTTTGACATTTCAGCTTAACATATAGGAGAGTACTTAACTTTTACTAATGTTAAGTGCACAGCCCAAAGAATATTCAAATTAAATATATACCTATGTAACCACCACCTAGACCAAGATATAAACTATTGCAAGGTCCTGGAATATCCTTTTTTTTTTTTTTTGAGTTGGAGTCTTACTCTGTCACCAAGGCTGGAGTACAGTGGCACGCTCACGGCTTATTGCAGCCTCAACCTCCTGGGCTCAGGCATCCTTCTACCTTGTCTCCCAAACAGTTGGGACTACAGGTGTACACCACCACACCCAGATAATTTTAAAAATTTTTTTAGAGACAAAGTCTTGCTATATTGCCCAGGCTGGCCTCAAAATCCTGGGCTCAAGCAGTCCTCCTGCCTCAGCCTCCCAAAATGCTGCTGGGATTACAGGTGTGAGCCACCACTTCCAACAGTCCCTAATACCCTTTCCTAGCCAATAAGCACCCCATCCTCATCCCAAGCTAACACTTTTCTGACTTCTTTCACCACCTATTTGTGTTACCTGTTCTTGAACGTTATATAAATGGACTCATACAGGATGTCTAGCTTCTTAGGGCCAGGATAAGGTCTGTGATATTTACTCCTATTGCAACTTCCAGGAGTTTGTTCTTTTGGGGTTTGTTGTTGTTGTTGTTGTTGTTGTTTTGAGTTGGAGTCTCACTCTGTCACCCAGACTGGAGTGCAGTGGCCGCTTCTGGCCACCGCAACCTTGACCTGCTGGGCTCCAGCGATCCTTCTGCCTCAGCCTTCCAAGTAGCTGGAACTACAGGCGCGCGCTACCACGACTGGCTAATTTTTTGATTTATTGTAGAGATGAGGTCTCGCTGCCCAGGCGGATCTCGAACCCGAGGGCTCAGGCAATCCACTCACCTCAGCCTCCCAAAGGCGCGGGATTACAGTTCTTTTTAATCAGCACATATTAGTCCACTGCATGAATTTATTACCCAAAAAGTTGCCATACAATAAAAGAATGATTGATACATGCTGAAGTATGGATGAACTTCACAAAACATGTTGCCAAGTGCAAGAAGTCTGTTACAAAAGACCACGTATGTATGAAATACCCAGAATGGGCAACTGCATCCAGGCAGGTCCTGGATGACCAGCCACCCAGGCAGGACTGGAAGGGCACAGGGGACTGCTTGGGCATAGGGTTCCTTCCAGAGGGGATGGGGACATTCTGGAACCAGACTGGCGATGGCCGCATAGGTCTATAAAATACATCTAAAACCACCTAAAAGCAGGCAAGCTTTGTGATATGTAAATTATATCTCAATAGGGCTATTAAAAATTGCTGCTTTTCGATGTATACTTTTGACAAACACTGATGTACCAATGCAGTGCCTCTGTGTGGTGTGTCTCTCTGTGTGTGTATGTCCCCATTTGGAACTCAAGTCAAGAGATCTCACCTGAGGCCTTCCAGGACCACGTGCCCAGGGTTAAGTGGCTCTGCAGTACCCTCCCCACACCCTGGTGGCCCCTGGTGAGGAGCCAGGTGAAGAAGTGCCCTCAGAGGGAAGGAGTATAGATGCTGAGAGGTAGGGACAGGCTGGGCTCCTCAGGAGGAAACTGATCTCAGGGAGGAGCCAACCCACAACACATCAAAGGGTGGTGAAAGAAGGCAGGTTAGAGACAGCCCACCCAATTCCGGGATCACCTCAGCGGGGAGGCCTGCTGTTCTGATGCTCCAAGGCTGTTCCGATTTCCAACATGAACTTGGACTTGGACTTCCCAGTTTGGAAAGAACTGCAGACCCAGCATGTCTCTTCTGCCCTGCTGCCCTGGCTGTCCAAAGGCACAGGCCTGCCTGCAGCCCAGAGGACCAAGGCCTCACCTCCAGGCAGCCGCAGAGGGAGGCCAGCAGAGCACAGTCAGCCTCAGGAGGCCTCACACTCAGCCGACCAGCCAACCGCCCAGTCCAGGCCAGGGGCTCCACCTGCTGTGTGCAGGACATCTTGGGGTGGCCACCAGGCCTTGCCAAGCATCTCCTGTGGGGACTTATCACTGTCACTTAGCTCTTTGGCTCTGCCATTATTACCGATCATCCTCTCCTTCCCACCAGCCGGTCACTGTTTTCTGGCCGATCCTCTGTACTTGACATGATGGAAGGAGACACCCAGGCAGGCACCCCCTTGACAACGCTGATGCCCCTTGGCACCCCCTTGGCAACTGAGTGTACAAGAAGGTTCCAGTGGAGTTACAGAATCCCACCCCACGAACGAAGAGGAGGTATGCTCCACTTCTGTGCCAATAAATATCTTTTTATAAAAGGAGGCCATGACTCATTCTGGATAATTGTCAGAGAATGGATCCCAAGCAGTCCCGTGCAGAAAGTTGAGCCAACACTCTGCTCCCACCAGATGCTTTGTGGTGCCCAGAGCGTGAACCCTTCCTCTGTCACCAACAGTGCCGTGGGCCTGCGGCAGGCATGCTGCAAGGGTCCAAATGTCTCATAAGAGCTGGTACCACTGGAGGCTGGCACGCGCAAGGCACTGAGACAGCGGAGACACAGCTTGTATGGAAGTCTTACTCCAAGACCGTCTCCCAAGAGTGAGTGTAACACGTGTTATTAGTGGATGAGCTGTGTATGTTATGTGTGCAAGCGTGTGTATGTCTGACTTCCACAGCCGCCCCAGGACTGGAACATTTCCCCCATGTGACACCTTAACACGACAACAGAGACAGAAACACCGAGTATGTGCAGATGTTTGCAGGGGGAGTTTTCTATTGTCCATGTAGCCCAGCCTGTCTGCAAAGCGCCCCAGACTCCAGAGTGTTAAGACAACAATGGCTCTCTCCCCAGTGTTCCAAATGCGCTTCTCAGAGTCACTCATTAATCGTCCCCTGCCCCTGGGAGGCACACGGCGTCCTCTAGACCCCTACTTTAGGGATGAAAACCAAATTAAATCAAAGAAAGATTAATGTCACTCGATGAATCTGCGGCAGGAATGCTTCTCCAGCCCAGAGCAGAACGGGTGTGCACAGCAATTTCAAACTGCATTCCCTCAGTCCCATGGTATCCCAGGATTCCTTGTGACAGCAGGTGTGCCCCTCCGGTGATGGCCAGAGATGACCACCAGCTTTCCCCTCATCAGAATGAGGAGCTAGGCTTCGTAGGGAGAGACGGGCCCATGCCACCAGTTCAAAGTCACTTCTAAAGTGAACAGGGCCACAAATTCTCCGAACCTCCTCCAGGTAAAGGTGAGATGTCTTTTAGTAAGATACCATCTCTATGGCATAGATTGGAGGTCATTCCATAAAAATAAGCTTCTAGAAATACACAGTTGAGCTTATATTTAACCTTATGAAACCACCATTTTTGTGGGTAAAAGTGGTCAACTATTGGCAATCTCATATGGCTCAGTCTAAGAGAAATGCTAGAATTTTATGGAAAATAATGAATATTTTCTGGATACTGTAATACCCACCCTCCCTCCTTTCCTTCCAGTAGGATTTTGCTCTGTTGCCAAGGTTGGAGTATGGTGGCACAATCCTGGCTCATCATAGCCTCCAGCTCCTGGGCTCAAGTGATCCTCCCACGTCAGCCTCCTGAGCAGCTAAGGACTACAGGCACGTGGCACCACACCTGGCTATTTTTTTTCATTTTTGGTAGAGAAGAAGTCTCACTATGTTGCAGCTGGGATTACAGGTGTGAGCCAAGCATCTGGTTTTCTTTCTTTATTTAAAGAAAACATCTGAAAACACAAAAATCAAAATGAATCACCACATGGAAGCCCTCCCTGGTAGCACTCATTCCTAAAACCACATTTTCCGCTAAGACAGTGTCATGTGAAGACAGAATTCTATTAAGTGAGGGTCATCCCAGCGGCCGTTCCTACCCTCCCTCTGCGATGCTGACTTCCCCCTCAGCTCCTCTCCCGATGCACCAAGGCTGAACACAGATGAGAAAGAAACACTTTCCCTGAGTGATAACCTCAAGGCCTCGGTGCAAGGCTTGAACTTCGAGCATGTGGATGGGCCGGGAAGCATTGAGTCACTGGGGTTCTTGACACCTGGGGCAGGGCTTGGAGAGGCCTGGAACCACAGAAAGTGCCCAGAGGGCTCCTGCTTCTCTTGTTTACTGGAAACCTCCATGGGCCCCCAGCCTGCTCCCTCCACAGACTATTAGAGGTACCTGGAGGTTGTCTTTCTCCCAAGGGAGCTGGTTCTCCAAGAGCCAGTGACACTGGAGGCCAAGCGCCCAGGGAAGCTGGACTGGAGCCATTAGAGCCGGAGCCTGAGAGAGGCCCCTCTTGGATGGCACTGGTCACCTTCTCTGTGACTGCTGGTCTGAGGGTATGGGGACCAGAAGGGCAGCACTTGACACTCAGACACCAGGCTCATCACAAGGCTTTGGGAGAGGCCACCTCGGAGCCTGGTATAGGGCAGTGTCATTACCAGGACTTCTCACACATCAGCTGGCTTTCTAAATAGGCTGCTTTGGGTGGAGGGCAGGAGCAAAGGCTGTGATCCAGCCCTGAGCAGGGCAGTCCTCAGGCCTGAACTGAGCCCAGGTCTCCAGGATGATTCTTTTCAACTGCTTTCAGCCTTGCGGAATCTGAGAGGTACTGTGTGGCCTTGGCTGAGTTTCCTAGTCTTCATCTCAGGGAGGAAATGAGGACCAGAGAGTTGTTGTACTGGCCAAAGCCCTGAACAGTTCCTGGAATACAAGAAGTACTCTCGCTCTCTCTCAATTTAATTTTTTTTTATGAAATAGGGTCTGTGTTGCTCAAACTGGTCTCAAACTCCTGACCTCAAGCAATCCTCCCGTCTTGGCCTCCCAAAGTGCTGGGATGACAGGCCAAGAAGTTTGACATGTGTTTGTTAAATAAATGGGTATCTAGAGACATGTATGCTGCAGGAGGCCTTAGAATTTCAGTGTCATGGATAACACACCTGACCAGAAGGACTGCCAGCAGACCCTGTGGGACATTCCTGTGAGCTCTATCTTCTGAATGATACATGCGGTGCCAGCAGGGACCCATCTGCGTCAGCCCACCACAGCATGGCAGTGGTCTCCACCAACACTGTGACCAGCCGGTCTTCCCAAGTCTTGCGCTCCAAGTGACAGCAGAGATGCCTCCTCCATCAAACGCCATCTTGCATGCCAGGCACCACTCTGCAGGGCGCAACTCAGTCCAATAAAGAGTCACACCAGCGTGCAGGAGAGTGAGGGCAGCCTGGACCCCAGAGACCCCAACCACCATAGTCACGGGGGCCAGCATACCCTATCCCAACAGGCAGGCATGCCTGACCTCTCGGGCACAGCACACGCCCTGCCCCACCCCAGCAGACACACATGGAGCCACTGCCCACTCTGGGCACCTGCAGGGGCCTAATGACAGCGGGACAATTCTGCTTCTGTGTCTGTGGAGACCTGAGCACTCAGCCCCTTGGCTGTACAGGACAGGATGGGGCTGGCGTGAAAACTGCCACCCTGCATTCTTGGTTGAAGGATGTGTCATGAAGGCCCATCCCCCGGAGCCTCAGGGCCACTGGCTGAGGCACGGCCCTGAGGTGTGGGGCGCGGCTGCCTTGGGGACCCTGAAGGGAGACGAGACCTGAGGCCCAGACTCATCATGCCGGGGAAGCTGAGTGTGGGGTTCAAGTCTCACACGCACAACTGCCTCCTTTCTGTTCCCAGGCAGAGGGTGCCACTGCGGAGAGCTGTGTGTCCCCCTGGGTGACCACCTTGCAAATGGCTCACAGGGATACTCCTTGTGGGCCTGGAGCCTCGCAGACCAGCCACGAAGCAGAGACCTGCTGCAACTTCCTGTACTCTGTCCTCTCACATGTTGATTTGATCTTACATGAGATGCAGACTTCCCAGGTGTGAAAAGGACCCAGAATTGACTGTTCCTCAGACACTGTGGCACTGTGGCGACCTGGGCCCCAGGCTGCATGTGCTCTGCAGGACACCATGCGTTCTTGCCCTCAGATCGCCTCCAGAAACCTGTCCTGAAACATGCTGAGAGCACATCACTCAGGAGAACAGCCACACTGTTTGCTCTGAGGACAGAACAAGGCGAGAAGAAACGGCTTGCTCCAGCAGCAGTGACTTTGTTTAGACAGTAGGAGGAACTGGCCATCACGACAGATTAACTTTAAAACCTAACTAATTTGGATTAATTGGAGGGAGGTGAGTCTGATTCACTTAAAACTCCAAATTAGATCCCATCTTTAAATGAATTTTTTTTTTGCTTTCAAGCACATAGTGACTTAAACTGGGGCACTCTGGTAAATGAGTAAGAGTGATAATTAGCACCTTGTCTCTTTGGAGAGAAATGCTAGTGCTTGGTGGGAATGTTTCAACAAAAGGGCAGAGACACACGTCAGCCCAGCCCTTTCAAGTCACCCCCATTCTGTGTCTGCTGGGGCACAACTAAACCCAGGACAGGCTGGGGTGGCCGAGTGGCAGTGGATGCCTCTTGGTCTTCTGCCGACAGACTGCACCGACAGGTTCCCGGGATGGACAGAATGGTGGTGACCTCCACACCCTCCAGTGCTCTGTGTATATTTGCCTTGCAGCTTAGCTCTTAAGCATAAGGACAATCCTCTAAGCCCCCGTGTTCTGGTCGTGTCATTTATAACCACCAGGCAGCAACGCTGGGGTGTGTGGCCAATAAATCACTTGGACTGGAAACGACTACAGGACGGATTAATTCCATTATCATCCATAAGCAGACAGGAGTCTCATGCAGCCAGTATCGGATGCAGTGGTATCCCTCCCAATAGCCCGCCCTGGCCTGGCCATCCATGTGCCGCAGGGCTTATCTTACAGGACTCCCCAGCTGTAAGCTACAGTGGCACTCACCCTTCCTGGGGACTTCTTGTGCCCTACGGTGGCCAAGAGGTATTGAGAAGGCCTGCAGTCACATCAAAGATACCCAGCAGGCCTGTGTCCCTCCAGCCTTGCAGAGACAAATCTGCCACCCACATGCATGGAGGGCAGGAGAGGCCCACAGGCCTGGAACCTGGGGCTTCAAGTGGATGCCACATCAGCCCCTCCCTGGGTACCACTGCCCACAGGCTATACCTCTGACTCCAACTTCATCCTGGCCATGATGGCCCCCTGGGGCAGGGTCACTCCAAGTGCGGTCCCGATGCCCACCCATATTCCTGAGCCTGGGAATCCATACTTCAGAAAGCTCCCGGGGGATTCCTACCAACTCTCCCCGCAACTTTCCAACTTTCCCTGTGGCTGGAAAGTCTGAGCCTTGGAGATCAAGCGTGGGAGCAGGTCTCTACTCTGTGAGATCGCCATTTGGTTCCTCTAGCAAGGCTGTGATGCCCACCCAAAGCGGTGACTTCCAAACAGGGCTGAGACCCCCTTGGCCAAAGAGCCCAGCTGGCGACCCCTGCTCCTGGCTGCTGTCCAGACAACCCTGCTCAGGGACAGTCTCAGCTCCTTCCTGGGAGAGGGAAGCCTGGCGGGGTCCAAAGTCCTTCCCAGTTCTAATCCTCCTCCCTGGATTTCACAGCTAGAGAAGGCCCTGTGTCCTGGGAAGCCCCCTAAACCTCCCCCTCTCTGAGCAAGAACCCCCCACATCTGCCCAGCCAGCCTGAGTGATGCCCCCTCCCTCATCCCAACGTTTCCTGCCTACACAGGGTGCGGCGCCCCCTCCGAGTATCTCTGCTCCCCTCATCCCGCACCTCCACCTCCAGGGCCTGCACACTCTGGATGGCAACATGCCCACCAGGACCCTCCAGCTGCCGACAGGCTCCCCAATTCCAGGGCAGCTCCTCACGTCTCCACTCCACGTGCAGCCACCACCTTCTCAGCTTCCAGGGCTCGCCATCATTCTTGGAATGAACTCCCAGTCCTGAAGCAACGGTGATCCTGGCAACCTGTGCCTCCCTGCTTGCCTCTGCCCTCCTTCTCCGTAAAGAGTGAAGCCACAACCCCCTGACCGGCTCTCCAGATCCAAATCTGGCCCTGCCGCAGAGGCAAGCAGGGAGGCGCAGGTTGCCGTCATGAGCCTCCGCATCGTCATCTGTGAAATGGGTTGGCAAGGGTGCCCATTTCATGGGCGTGAGGTAGCACAGGAGGAGCAGAAACACGGGGACAGCTGGGAACAGCAGGCAGCATGGAGCAGGCGCCAGAGGCACTGGCCACGTCAGCTCCCCTGCCCCCACCCTCAGGTTTAGGCCAGACCAATAGGTCCTACCAGAGAACTGCCCTCCCTTCTGACCTGGCCAAGTCCTCCTTGCTCTCTAGGTCTCTGCTCAGTTACGGCCAGCTCCAGGAAGCCTTCCTGGATGCGCCAAGCCTAGCACTGCTACCCAGTAGGCTGTTGCCTCTTGTCTCCCCCTTCTCCCGCCTCCCCGAGGACCCTGTCCCCATCCACACAGCCTGGCTTTCAACATAGTGGATATGCAGCAAGATCCAGATCATGCTGCCCAGTAGCCAGCCCAGTGTGTTCCTGAGCTTTCCTGCCTCCGCCCTTGCCATGGGTAAGCCTCTCACACCTGGGTGCCTGAGAAGCTGCATGCACCCTCACTGACCCCAGCATTCACCTCACGTGGGGATCCAGGGGCCAAAGGCTGTGTCGCTGGAGATGACAACACAGGACACAGGTGCTTCTAGAAGCAGAACCCCACACAAAGGCCACAAGGCCCTGCAAAGGCTGTGGGCCAGGCAGCCGGGACTCAGGGGCTTCCCTTAGCATTGATACTAGGCCCCCGCAGAAGTAAAATGACAATACTTCTTTGGTTTTCTAGGACAGACAAGGTCAGAGACTTGCAAAGGCAATGCTTCTGACCCAGCCTCAGGATGAGGGTGTCCCATGAATGGGACAGTCGCAGCCCCTGAGAGGGACCATGGGCAAGGACAGCGCCAACTCTTCTGAGCCCGGCTAGAGAGCAGCCAGAGGTGGCCAACTGCAGGTGGCCTGGGAGCTGGGTGGCCCTGAGGCAGCTGGGGACCCCCAAGACAGGCAAGTGGGCTGCGGTGGCCTTACCTCGTAGTGGCCCACGGTGTTGAGCTTGGTGATGCCATCCTCCAGGATGACAGACGAGCCATCAATGTCCAGCAGCTCCTTCTGCCTCGTGCCCACCTGCAGCTCTGCAAGAAAGAGGCCCCATTCACCAAGGGACACGTGAGTGCGCCCGCCACCCCATGAGTGTTGGCCTCATCAACCCAGCAAGATGAGTGGTGAGTCTCAGGGAAGATGTGGAAAGGCCATGCGGTGGCCTGAGCTGTGTTTATTTTGTGTATGTGCAGGGCTCTGACACTTCAAAGCACCTTTCTCTGAAGCTCTGACTCTGAGGCTGGCCTGGAAGGGAAGACTGAAGGCCAAAGCCCTTCAGAGACTTCCAGAAGCAAATCTACATGCTCAGCTCTCATACCAGCATGTTGCAGACACAGACAGGGGCAGGCAGGAGCCCACCCCCTTTAATACTTTAGAGAGGGGGTCTCGCTATGTTGCCCAGGCTGGTCTTGAACTCCTGGCCTCAAGTGATCCTCCCACCTTGGCCTCCCAAAGTGTTGGGATCACAAGCATGAGCCACCATGCCCCACCGTGCCCATGGCCTTCGGGAACCATCTCTGGGCTCCTGTGGTGTGGGGACTATATGCCAGCATCCCAGCACCACAGGGTGCAAACACTCTGGCTGGGGCCACTCTCTCATGCCTGGGCTCAAGGTATGGCTCACAATGTGTGGGATTTCTTTTGGAACCTGCAGTGTTTTGTTAATCATTCCTTAATGTCAACTCAGTGCCAGCCAGCATTTAAAGCTGGGAAGACACACATAAAAATGTGAACTTCTAATTTCTTCAAAGAATAAAAAAAGTCAGATACCCTAATGACCTTGACCCTGCAGCCACATGGCCATGTGGGCTGATGCTAAGTGGCACTGCACTGTGAGGTGGGGAGTCACCTCCCAGCCCCGTCCAGCCCAGCATTTTCTACTGTCTGAGGCAACTGCCAACATCCCTCCTGAGGGGCTTCCTGCGTTCCAGGCATGAGGTGTGGGCCTCTGAGCACAGCCTGCAGGGTTTCAACAGACACCTGGCAACTTCCAAGCTTTGGCCTCAATGTCCTGGGACCAGCCCTGGACATAGTTTAAAGACTGGCAGGTATACAGAAGCCGACATGCTGATTGGCCATGTCCCTGTCAACCAGTAGATGTGGCACAAGGCCACTGGGGGACAGCCATCTGGTCTTAGGCCAGCAACATCCTGGTCAGGTTCTGGTCCTGTCCTGCTGCTTTAGGGAGCGAGGGACGCATGCTTAACAATCCAAAAAAGGGTGAGGCTGGTCCTACAGACTTGACATATGCAGCTGAGACTGGTGGGTGCCACGTACAAGCTGTACCTAGAGCAAGGAAGCTGATGGTCATGGTTTCCTGCCTGGGATGCCCTTTTGAGCTAAAATAGTCTCCAGGCTTCCCAGCAGTCCTCCCACGGACAGAAGCAATGGGGAGGCCATCAGAGGTGCCCTGGAGCCCTGAGTCCCCAAACATCTGTAGGGTCTCCCTGTCCTAGCCCCTGCCTTGAGACACTTCTCAATGGCCTATAAGCAGGAGGCCTAACAGAGGGTTAATGGCCTGTCCAGGGAGCCCCACCACAGGCTCTCAAGAGGAGGGGCCCTGCTACCCTATTTCACCACAGCAACTTAACTCTTCCCATCTGCCTTGTTATCTGCTTTGAAATCCCATGACAATTTCCCGGGAGGCTGTGTGGAGCTCGACTTTAAAATGAGTGTGAGTTGCTCATGGTTCTGTGAGCTGGTCACCCACATGCTCCTTCACAGGACACTGACAGGGCCAGGCATCCTTGTGAGCTGGTCACCTACACACTCCTTCACAGGACACCAACAGGGCCCAGGCATCTCTATGAGCTGGACACATATATGTTCCTTCATGGAACACTGACAGGCCCCAGGCATCCCTGTGAGCGCTCACCCGCGTGCTCCTTCATGGGACACTGACAGGGCCCAGGCACCTCCGTGAGCTGGTCACCCACACGCTCCTTCATGGGACACCTACAGGGTCCAGACATCCCCGTGAGCTGGTCACTGCATGCTCCTTCATGGGACACTGAGGGGTTCATACATCCCTGTAGGCTAGTCACAAACACACTCCTTCATGGGTCCCAGGTATTCACAGTAGACACTGTTCCATACTAGGAGAATGAAGTGTGTCCTCCATGCAGAGTGGAAGATGACCTTCCAGTAGGCTAGAGTCCACACTGGAGCCTAAGCCACCCACTATTGATACATTCATATCACAACACGCAACTCAAATGCCAGTGTGATGTGCAACACAGCGGGCATGCGTGCCCACTTTTGGTAGTTTGTACTTAAGGTGATTCTGTGCAGTTCAGGGCCAGCGAACTCATGAATCTATTTACAAACATAACACTCGAAAGTGACACCCGGGAGGGTGATGGTTCCGAGGAAGAACTGTGACGCTCACAGCCCCTAGACCCGCCCTCCAGGGACACCACAGCCGCAGTAGCCTGGCCCAATGAAAGCTGCAGGGGCAGGGACAGAGGGCGCCACTGAGAACAGTGTGGCACCCGCATCGCTTACCAAGACCGATTTCGTGGAGTTGAAGTCCATATGGAGAGCCATTTTTGCTCAAGAATGCTTGGAAAATCTTTTCTTTGGCTTGGCCTATGGTATCACAGTCAAGGACGTTGACGGAGATATTCCGACAGACATCTGCGCTCTCGTTTTCTGGGATTTTTTCAAAGACAACGTTTAATGCCTGCAAGAGGACAGACAGGTTTCCAAGTCTGTTAGACAGTGCAGCCTGCAAGGCCTTCACAAAAGACACACTGTGGCCAGCCCCGTGAGCCTCAAATGCATGTCAGTCAGCAGTGGACGGCATGGGTCACTCCATCTTCCTCCAGGTCCACTCATTCAGGGACAATGGAAGAAAAGCAGATTAAAACACTCACTAGACAGCAAGCCCTGAGTATATATGCATCAGAGTAAAATACATGTGCACATCAACATTCTAAACATACTGATTTCTAATTTCATCCTCCAAAAACAAGAAAGAACTGGAAGGTGGACAAGGGCAGACTAGCGATGACCGTGATTTCACACGTGAAGGTGTGTGAATTGCTTTTATTAACAGGGCCACACAGTCCCAGAAGAGATGTTGTGGGTGACAGGAAAGATTCCGAGGTCCTCGTGTCAACCATGGGAGAGGCCACTCTTAAATAAGCAACATGAAATACAAGAACACCTGCTCCCCTCCACTCCTAGCATCCCATCAGCCTCCTCACCCACATTAGAGTACTGAGGTCTGCCCTGGACTACTATTCTGGCATTCATTGCTTTCATTCCAGTGCCACCACTTAACATCACATCAGCTCACGTTCTCCCTCTGCTGCAAAACTTCAGAGTCAGACTCCAGGGGAGAGAGGCCTTCGTGCCCGTGTGGCAACATGGAATGAGGGAATACCCAAACCAGCTTACGTGAGGACAGAGACACAGATCTCAGACAACAGAGCTGTGCATGGATGCTCAGGGAAGCAGACTCAGGAAAGGGCCAGGAGCATTTTGCAAACAGCACAACACCCAGGTGAGATCCAGGGTCCCTGGGCCATGGAGGAGTTGGGCGGGGGTGCAGTGGGACCCACAGCTGCTTCCTGTTTGAGCCTGGCTAAGGAGGGCACAGATGACCTGGTAGTGGGAATGTTAGGACATGGAAACACAATCAGATGGGAAAGGGGATCCTTGGGACCACCCCAAATTTACAGTGGGCCTGACAATTCCCTGCCTCCTGGCTCTGTGGGGGATTCTAAGGCCCAGCACAGGCCACGCTGTCAGGAGTGCTCCATGATACATGACAGTAACAAGAACGCTTGTTACAGTGGCTACTGCTGTCGGCGTGAGCACGCCTGCATGTGAGAAAACACTCAGCCACACTGACAGCAGGACCTCCACCCCATGCGGGGTCCAGCCACAGCAGGAGGAACATGCCAGCAAGTGACGGGGCAGACTCCTGGCTTCAGTCCCTGCCCACCACTGACCAACAGGTGACCTCCCGGCCCACCACTGGCCAGTGGGTGTCCTCCTGGTCTATCATCATCCAATGGGTGACTTCCCAGCCCACACTAACCAACAGATGACCTCCAGGCCCACCACTAACGAGCGGGTGATCTCTCAGCCCATCACTAACCAACGAGTGAACTCTTGGCCCATCACTAACCAGCCAGGTGACCTCTCAGTCCATCACTAACCAGCTGAGTGACCTCTCAGTCCATCACTAACTAGAGGGGTAACCTCTCAGTCCATCACCAACTAGCCAGTGACCTCTCGGCCTATCACTAACCATCTGGGTGCCCTCTCAGCCCATCACTAACCAACTTGGCGACTTCCTTGTGCCGTGGCTTCTCACCTTTGAGGAATAACAGCAGTAACCACCTGGGAATCATGTGATGACCAACTGAAGTAGCCACTCAGCCTTGGAACCGGCTCACGGGCCCTGGGAGGTATGATTCAGGGACTACTGACGTGGATAGGGGACTTCCCCGGGCATGTCTCTCTTGAATGCAGCTGTCTCTCAATGCATCTCCCCTAAACCCCTGTACTCAAATCCATACCCCCAACATGACAGGACTCAGAGGTGGGGCCTTAGCAGGTCTGGAATCTGAGGCCCAGGCCCCACGATGGGATCCCTGCCTTAGAAAGAGGCCCCAGGGGTTGCCCCATCCCTCCCACCTGAGGACACAGCAAGAGTAGGCCCTCAGCTGACACCAGATCTTGCTCTTGGACTTCCCAGCCTCCAGGACAGTGAGAAACCAGTTTGTGGTTTAAAAGCCCCTTGGCTCATTTTGCTCTAAGAGCCTTGACATCAGCCTCTACAGTCCACCTATCATTACTCAAGAGCAACTGTGGCCCAGTCTTACCAAACAAGGAAAACTCTGGTCAGTGGAGTCTGACCTCCGTGGGCCCCAGCACCCTTGGCCCAGCCTTGCATTTACTTTCTTTTTTTTTTTTTTTGAGTTGGAGTCTCACTCTGTCACTCAGGCTGGAGTGCAGTGGCACACTCATGGCCACCCCAGTGTCAACCTGCTGGACTCTGGCGATCCTTCTGCCTCAGCCTTCCAAGTAGCCAGACGACAGGCACACATTACCATGCCCAACTAATTTTTCATTTATTGTAGAGACGAGGTCTCACCAAGTTGCCCAGGCTGGTCTCGAACCCATGGGCTCAGGTAATCCACTCGCCTGGGCCTTCCAAAGTGCTGGGATTACAGGCTGAACCACTGAGCCCAGCCACATTTCCTTTCTTGAAGAGTCATCCCACCCTGCTTTCAAGAACGTTGTGTTCTGAGTGGGTCCCTATCACTACCAGGGAGGGTTCACATACCTTCCCACTCACAAACAAAACCCTGAAAATGCCACTTGGCAGGCATGGCGTTGGGAGGCCATCAGGAAGGTGCCGACGCCGACCTCACACAGAGGCTCTCCTTTCCAGAGGTGACTGCCTCTTCTCATCCAACTTCAGCTGAGGGAGACTGATCCATTTTCGAGTGATGAAGCTGAGGCAGAGGGGCTAAGCAACTTGCTCCCAGGACACAGCTCATCAGCGGCAGAGCCAGGAGCTGGAGCCAGATGTTCCCCAACTGCAGAGCTGGTGCCATGAGCCTTCTCTGCCTCCTGCCACCAGCCCTCCCTCACACCTCCATCCCATAGGAGCCCAGGAGCCTTCCCCCGCTCCCAGCCTCCAGGGACTCCCAACCGCCAAGGACCCTCCCAGCTGCCAGGAGCCCTGCCTTAGACCAGGCATGAAGTAAAGTCCTAGGCTTCCAACTTACTTTGCACTAGTGGGTGTCCTGGAGGGGGTGGGGTGAGGGTCCCGTGGACGTGTCTGGTCTCCTCCTGGTGGGGACCTTCCGGAAAGCCCTCCTAGCTACCAGGAACTCTTGTTTATGCTCCACAGGCATCTGTGAGATAACATTCCCTTCCCATCTAAAGGGCACTATTGTCTTCAACAAAAACACCTCTTTATAGGCAATAAATGCTCTTCTCAAGAACATAACCAAAAGGAAAAAACATCCTTAGCTGTATAGTCAAGTCATGTAAATCTGCTGCTGCCTCCACACTAGATGGTGGGAAGAGGCAGGGCTGTATTCTTAGTGTCCGGGGGGGATTCAGACACAAGCAGATCTGGGCTCCTTCTTGCTACCACACTTGTGCTCAGAGCTTCCCGGTTTGTGGGTGGGGTTGAGGGTCTTGGTGGCCTCCTGACAGCCCACCACCCCCAGGGCAGGGAAGGCGGATGGGCAGGGGTAAGTGCCTCCTCACGGTGGCTCCACTTCAGCCACTGGCCCCGCTGGGAAGCCTCATGAAGGTGCCATTTCTCCCCATCCTACCCCTGTGAAGCCCTCCAAGCCAAGTCTCCTCTGCATCCCACTTAGCACCAGGGGCTGGGCATGGGAGAGGTGTAAAGACATGATCCTTGACACAAAGAGCTCACTGTATCCATGGGAGACAACAGCCTTGTCTGTCAAGCAAATCACCCTCAGGCACAAACAACCACCATCAGTCAGTGTTCATGGAGGATTCCAAGGAGGGAGGACAGGAGGGCTGAGGGCTCAAGCCCAGGCCCAGGCCCATCCTTGGGCCACCAGGACACCGCATTCCCTGCTGCTGGCTATTGTGGGAAACGGACAAGCCATCCTGCTTCTCTGAGCCTCAAAATCCTCATGGGTTAGCAAAAACATGGAACCAACCCGGATGTCCATCAACAGTGGGCTGGACAAGAAAAATGTAATCCCTCTACACAATGGAATACTATGCAGCCATGAAGAGCAATTCATGTCCTTTGCAGCAATATGGACACAGCTGGAGGCCATCATTCTAAGTGAACGATCACAGAAACGGAAAAGTGAGTATCACATGCTCTCACTCATAAGTGGGAGCTCAACATGGGCTGTGGGCACAAAGGCAGGAAGAAGACACTGGACATTGCCAGAGAAGGGAGGGAGGGAGGAAGGGAGAGGGCATGAGGGCTGCAAAAACCACCCCTCAGGTACCACGCTCACTCCTGGGGTGAGGGCGTCGCCAGAAGCCAAGACCCCACCTCTACAAAATATACCTTTGTAACAAATCCTCATATGTACTCTGGATTCTAAAACAAAATTTTTAAAAGGAGATAAACAGATGCCAAATAAACATATTTAAAGATGCAAAAAACATTTTCCTTGTTCCTGTCTCAGAGGACGACTCAGAGCAACCTGAGGAGAGTTGTACACGTGCCTGGCATGGAGGAATGTCAAGCCTGTGTCCCAGTACAAATAGATTAATCCCAGAAGCAACCCACTGGCAGAGTCTTATTCTTCTCATTTCAAAGATGAGAAACTGAGGCACAAAGAGATTTTTGTTTTAAATGCTGCAAGGTCACCCAGAGAGAAAACACTCATGCCAGGCACTCTGGCTCCCTGTTCTTAGACACTTGGTGATCCTGCCTCTTAACTCACCAGGCTGTGTTGTGCAGGAAACAAGCTTCAAATCCATGGGCTGGTATCATGCCCACAGTGCCCATAGGAGGCTGAAGTGCTCTAAGGTTACACCGGCCTCTTCCCGGAAACCTGCCGCCCATTGAGAGGGACTGCCCTGGCTCCCCCTATTTCCTTGGCAGGAAAGTGTCAGCAAGGCAAGAGCACATCTGCTTGGGTTCCCACCCAGCAGCCATCCTGCCTTGACTAACGAGAGCCAGGTGTCAGGGCCATGGGCCCAGCCCAGGCCAGGCAGCTCATGTCCTTCAGCAGCGACTGTCCTAGGTAAGCCAGGTATCAGGGGTCGCAGGCCCAGCCCGGGCTGGGAAGCACGCATCCTGCAGCAGGGCCTGGCCTGTTACCCTGCTCTAGCCAACAACACACACAAATATAGATTTTCTTCCCTAACAAGAGGGAGAGTGGTGCTCGGAGCTGTGGCAGCCTTGTTGTGCCCAGGAGGAGAGGGCCAAGAGGAGCAGGGAGATGGCGACCCAGACTCTGCCACTGCAGAGCATGTGGCCCAGCCTCAGAGGTCCTGCTCCCCCAGCTTTCTGTTCTAAGATGCAAACCCACGCCCTCGCGATGTTGGGCACCGTGAGCCCGACCTTCTCTTGCTAACAGCTGGATGTGCCGACCTCCACAGTGCCTGCCATGGATGCTGAGGTAGACAAGTTCACCCGCAGACAACCCTTATGTTGCACCCATTGTGTGCAGGGCACTGTAGGTAACAGAGTGGAACCTGGTGTTAATCCTGCCAGGGAAGCACCAGCAGACAGTGGGACAACTGGAGGATATGCACAGCCCATCCCGTACTGGGTAGACTTGGATGGGTACAGACAGGGCACCTGGGGTTCAGAGAAGTGTCGTCTCCAGCTTGGAAGGGGATTTTTAAAGGAGAGAAATCAGAGAAGGTTGCACGCAGAAGGCCGCATCTAAATGGGGTCTGAAAAGGCACTGCCACCCATGAGGGAGACCTTGGACTGTGGAGGCCCTTGGCTTTCCACTCGACCCCCCGCTCAGGACATCCAGAGAGAATCCCACATCCCTGGGTGGGAGGATGGCTTGCAGACCATGCCAGCCTGTCCAAACTACCACCTGCTGAACAGGAGAGACACTTGCACCCATGACAGAGAACATGTGGAGAAGGCAAGAAGGCCATCAAGGCTCCTGGTAACAAGCTGGCACCACCGAACACTCACCCCATCCTGGGAGGAACCCACAAGCTCCCGATCCTCACAACTGCTCCATGAAGGGGGTACACTCACCGCTGCATTTAATAGGCAAAGAAACAGAGAGGTTTAGAAACGTGTCCAAGATCGCAGAGCAGTGGGATCATAGCCTGGATGTGTCCAGACTCTATTTTTTGTACTTTGTAGAGATAGGGCCTTGCTCTGTTCCCAGGCTGGTCTCAAACTCCTGGCCTCAGGCAATTCTCCTGCCTCAGTCTCCCAAAGTTTGGGATTGTATGTGTGAGCCACTGCACCCAGCCTAGCCTCTTAAATGCAAAGCCAGAAGGCCCATCAAGGAGATAGAGCTCCCAGGGGCAGCCCCCATCTGCCAGAGGTCCTCAGTGCTCTCAGTGGAGACAGGCTGGACACGGACAACCTGGCAGAGGCAATGCAGTTACCTCACCTGGCTGGACACTGAACCCGTAGGACTCTCAGACTTATCCACCTAGGATAAGGATAACATTTCCCAGTGTCCCCAGCCACCAGGCATAGCCACATGACTGTGTCCTTCCAATGATATCCAGTGATGTGTACGGGGCAACCCTCAGGAATGTCCTTAAAAGGCCACTGATAGACTCACCATTTGACCCAGCCGTCCGGCTACTAGGTATCTACCCAGAGACATAGAGGTCATTATATAAAAGACACCTGCACTTGCATGCTCATCGCAGCACAATTTTCAGTGGCAGAGATGTGGAATCAGCCTCAATGCCCATCAGGTGATCCATGCATAAGGAAAATGTGGTATACACACCTACTCAGCCATCAAAAAGAATGAAATAATGTCTCTATCAGCAACATGGATAGACCTGTAGACCATCATCCTAATAATGCAGGACCAGAAAACCAAACACCACATGTTCCCACTGATAAGTGGGAGCTAAACTAGCATCTGCAAGGGCAAGGATGGTGTGATGACCACTGGAGCCTGGGCGGGAAGGGTGAGGGGAAGGGATGAAAACTCACCTACTGAGTATAATGTGCACTCACAGGGACACTGAAAGCCTAGAAGCCTAGACTTCTTTGCCACTGTACAATGTAACCAACCATGTAACCAAAAACTACTTGTTCCCCTAAAGTTACTGAAATAAAAAAGAAATTTTAAAAAGTATCCCCCTTCAAAAAAAAAGACAGCCAGTAACCATCCATCCCCTTTCCCCTGCTGTGTCCTGGAATGTGGAAGGAACGTGGGTGGGTAGACACTGAAACCCCAGACGAGAGAGAAGGGACTGCCCTGCTGGCCCGTGCTGCCCCACCGGGGCCTCTGGGGCAAGATGCAAGCATCCTGCTGGTCTCCATAACACCCAGGTCCTGCTCTAGCACTGAATACATCCTGTGGCTTTGGGAGTGCCTCCACCCAGAAGGCCCATGGGAGAGAGGGGCTGCTGGGAAGGGACTTGAGAGGGCTGTGCTCCACAGTGTGTCACCAGCCAGCCTCTCAGGCTCACCTTGTCCCCTGTCCACGTCTGTCTGGTGGGAGACTGTCTGCCACAGGTGGCAAGTGCCCAATTACAGGGACTACAGGTCACCCCTGGAGTAACAGCACCAGCATGCAGGCACGCAGCACATGCTTCTCCGCATGGGCTCAACTGGTCAGAACACCTTGCCCACCCACGATACCCAGCGTCAGCAAGGAACCAGCAGAAGGACTGTGAAAGGACACCTGCTTGGTGGACCTCATGGGTCACAAGGAAAACAGTGCAGACAAGAAACACTATGATAAAGTATGAGCACTGGGCTGGGCTCGGGGGCTTAGCCTGTAATCCCAGCACTTTTAGAGGCCAAGGTGAGTGGACTGCCTGAGTCCGCAGGTTCGAGACCAGCTCGGGCAACTTGGTGAGACCTCGTCTCTACAATAAATTTTTTTTAAAAAGTTAGCCGGGCATGGTAGCGCACGCCTACCTAGTAGTTCCAACTACTAGGAAGGCTGAGGTGGAAGGATCGCCAGAGCCTAGCAGATCAACGCTGGGGTGTCCATGAGTGTGCCATTGCACTCCAGCCTGGGCGACAGAGTAAGACTCCAACTCAAAAAAAAAAAAAAATGAGCACTAGACGGGCATGGTGGCACATGCCTGTCATCCCAACACGTTGGGAGGCTGAGGTGAGAAGATTACTTGAGCCCAGGAGTTCAAGCCTGGGCAACATAACAAGACCACATCTCTATAAAAAATAAATACATAAATACATAAATAAAGGAGTGAGCACCTATTCTGTCCCAGACAAGATGGCCACACACATTATATGCATTATCTTCTGGCCTCACAACAAATGTACAAGGGTAGGTTTTTATCCTTGTCTCTTTAGACAAGGCTCGGAGAGGTTGAGCACCTAGCCCAAGGTCATACAGCCAGTAAGTAATGTATCTGAGCCCAGATTCAACCCCAAGGCTGTCAGGCTCCAAAGACCCCCTCTTCCCATGTCTTAGTGGTGTGAGCCTCAACCCTTTACACCATTTGGCAGTTCTGGGCATCAGGAAGGCAGGGAGGATGAGCAAGGGCAGGCATGGGCACTGTCTGCAGAGGCTGGCCCACCTCCCTCATGCTCGACCACACTCCTGGGTGTTGGGCAGGACTCGATGCATCTTCCTGCCCTCTCTTCCGGCCAGAAAGGAACAGCAGAAGGACGGGTCACAAACCAGCAACTCTGTCATCACAGGCTGGAGTGGTAACTACTCTCATCAAATAACGCCTGGAAAATACATTTCCAATTCATTTCAGAGCCCAGACAGAGCCAAGAGAAGGGCCCGGCTCTCATACCAGACTAAGTCAAGGAGAGAAGAGGGTTTCTACGTAACCCACACGAGAGAGAAGAAAAAGCAGCAGCTTCAAGGCTCCAGAGCCAGCCGCGTGTCAGGGACAGCCAACCTCGGGTTCCTGCCTCACTGGCCGGGGTTACCCTGTCCCAGTCCTTCACCTTTCTTTCTTCTCTGCCAAGAGTGATGCCCAGGGCTCTGAGGCCCAGGGACTCTGCTGTTCACAGTGAGGCGGGGACAGGAAGGAGCCTTTGCATTTGAAAGAAATGACCCGTGAAGACACCGGCATGTACACGTGCATGTGGCTCTGGCCCTGCGCCTCGCTGTGCTGGCATCTGCACGCTGTGTCCTTCCGGCTCCTGGGCGAGAAGATGGCTGAGTTGGCCCATAACTGACCCCAGTGTTTTCACTGTTTGGGGCCTTTTTTTTTTTTTTTTGGAAAGAGCTTTGAGGTTCCAGGTGTGTGAACAGTGGGAGGTGTCTCAGTGGCTGTGTCCCGGGCAGGCGGAGAGGGCTGACCTTCCTGGCCTGGTGGGAGGGCAGAGTCTGGCCTCGTTCTCTGTTTTGGAAAACTTCAGGTAGAAGGCCAGCGGTGACTGCTCCAGGCGTGGAGGCCCTGGTGGACTCCGCCATGGCTCACCTCGCCACTGGAGCAGGCATGGAGGAATGTGAGGCCCAATGATGCTGGCAGCAATTGGGTAAATTGAGGAAGAAAACCTTAGGATGAGATTTTACAAATGCTACAAAGAAAATTACTATAGCAACTAAAGCTGTAAAAGCTGGTGAGCCAGCTGTAAAGCATTTGAAACAGAAAGTAGCTAACTGTTTGTTGCTAGTTAACTATGCTGCCAATTAACCTTATCTTAAAGAAACAAAACACCATCAATCAGCCGCTTTACAAACCTCTGGAAGTTTCCTTTCACAAACCTCCCCCAAAGACAGTTCTCATAGTCTTATAAATACCCCCATCTGGCCCCTGCCTCCTGGCAGACAGCAGACACTCTCGGGGCTGTCCTGCCTGCTGTGTCCTTTTCACAATGCATCTTCCTCTTAATGAATCGATCTTTCTTAATCCATAACTGTCTTGGTGAGTGCTTTCACCTCCGCAACTCCGGCCATACCCAATTTTCCACACACCCAGCAGGGATGCAGCCACTGACAGTGGTTGAGTGAACAGCATGGTGGGATTCCAATAAAACTTTATCAAAACAAGCACAGGGCCACATGTGGCAGGGCACAGCCCATGCCTCAGATAACAGGACCCTCAGACGAATGCTGACTTTGATGTCACCAAGACAAATCTAGGAAATACTTTTCCACCACAATGTGTGACAGTCACCATTCCCTGAGGGCACAAATATAAATAAGGACCCTGGCTATAAAACACTAGAGGCCCATGTGAACATTAAGAGGAATAACGAATACTTGTATATTTAGAAAGTAAGTGATGTTCTAATTCCAAGATTACAGGCATGAGAGGAGCTGCTATGCAGAGGGACGTTGTTTAAAGCATCCATTAAACGTGAATATTTCATCTTCCAACATAGCCGTCACCTGGGGAATGACTTACCTAAAATGATCACAAATAATGGCTTCACTCTGATCTGTAAGCCAGAAGACTAACACTGAAGTTAGTAACGACTGCAGCATTCTTGCAAGTCATAATGGAAATAATTTGCATCATGGTAGAGAGAAAAAGGAAAAAAAGTCGGGAATTGTTCATTAACTTCACTGTTTCTCCACAAATGCAGGGAATATTAGCAACAGGCTCGCTGGTATGCAGGCATCAGGGTTTAATGGGATGTAATTGAAGTATGGGGAATGACTTAATCGGGATGGCAGGTTGTTTAATCATGGGGATAACGAATCTTCTGTAAGGACAAACCAATGGCACAGAAGGAGCCATGAGAGGACGGGCCATCACAGGACACGTGGGGACCAGGTGCTTCACAGAGATGCCGAGGCGCTGATAGGTATGAGGCATCCTGTTATACATGACTGTCCCCCATGGCAATCGCTGGGGAGAGAGATGGGAGGGCCCAGGAAAACCTCCCACAAACCTCAGTGGAGGCGCCGCCAACTCCGCAGCTGCACAACGTTGTTTCTCTAGCACCTTCTGACAGCCGCGAAAACTTGCCCAGACCTGAGGACAGTGCACGTGTTGGCTGGTTGGACACTGCCACTCAGGGACAGCAGGAGAGTGAGTCCATGATTCTGGGCTCAAGAGTTCAAGAACCCATTTCACGCAGTGCTTTGATCACAAGTCTGCCCTCCCCTGCTGACTCAGCACGTGGCTGTGTGCGATGGGCTGTTCCCATCTCCTGGAAGAGAAGCAAATATCTGGCCTACCACATGACCACTCTCCTGGGACTGAAGCCCCAGGCCTTCACCGGCTTCCCAGTTCCCAGGCGATGGCTCCACTCTCAAAAGTCAGGTGGCCAGCGCCTAAGACTCCCTGTCCACAACACGGGATGGGCTCAGTATCCTGCCAAGGAACAGAACAGCAGAGAACAGATCTCACTCTCGTCCAGCCTCTACGCGGAGTTTCTGGGAGCTAAAAAAGGGCTGGAGTCCTGAGTGCACGACACTCCCTGATGTGATCGGGGAGGAGGCCAACGTCAGGGCAGTGACCTCACTGCCTCATGGAACACCAGCCAGGAACACCTTGATGGAGGTGTCTCCCTCCTTCCTTCCCTCTCCTCCTCTTTCCTTCTTGACTTCTTCCTCCCTCCTTTTTCCTTTTTTTTTGTTTTTGTTTTTTTTAGAAACGGGGTCTCACTCTGTCGCCCAGACTGGAGTGCAGGGACACAATCACAGCTCATTGCAGCCTTGAATTCCTGGGCTCAGGTAATCCTTCTGCCCCAGCCTCCTGAGTAGCTGGGGCTAGAGGTGTGTACTGGCTAATTTTCAAAATTTAATTAATAATGAAGAGATGGAGGAGTCTCGCTATGTTGCCCAGGCAGATCTTGAACTCCTGGCCTCAAGTGATCCTCCTGCCTTGGCCTCCCAAAGCACTGAGATGACAGGCTTGAACCACTGCACCTGGCCAAGGATGGTTTCCTGTGGTACTAGAGTAAGCATGGCTCTGGGAACTTTGCTTAAATTTCAGGCAAGACAGGAATATTCCTCCAATATTGCAAATAATGATCTCATGTATAAGAAATTGGCAAGCTGTCTTTACGTTCTAGAAAACACCCCACACCTCAGGGTGGACACAACCTAGTCTCAGAGGTGGGAAGCCCAGCTTTCCAGTTGGTGAGCCTGGCCCTTTCTCACATGCATCCCTGCCTCTGCCCCAGGCTCTGCAATTTCAAGCTGTCCCTGTGGCTGCTCTCCATTCTCCTGACTTTCCTTGAAAGAATCACACCCACCACACAGACACCACAGCACACACACCCACACAGCACACACAATACACACACACACCTCAAACACACATACCACCACATACATCCCCCCCCACCCCCAGCTGGTTCTCCACACCTAGGCTTTCAATGACATAAACACTTCGGGCAGATTTGGGAAATCCCGACTTGAAACCACTGGGGGTAGTGGGGAGGAAGACCAGGAGGAAGGAGAACTAGAAAGCTGGTGCCAGTGGGGGGCTTGCCTGAAAGAAAAAGCAAGGCCTCACATTTTATGTTGACCTTCTTCTACCATCTCATCACATGGCACAGCTGGCATGTGCTACCTCCACAGCTTCTGGGACAGTCCTAAGCCACAAAGGCTGGCTGGATGGTCCTCAGAGGGCACCAGCCTGAAACCCAAGGGGAGGGGCCCAGCCAGGAGGCCCCTGCCAGCCTGAGTACTGGCAAATCTGAATTTGAAAAGGAAAATTTGTGTGGGTTTCTGAAATCCTAACTTCCCATTACCCTTTTCCCCAGGGGCTATAAAGAAAAAAACTTCAAGAGTTGACATGGATTTCTTCAACATCAAGCAACATTCTGATGATGAGTTGAGTGTTAACAAATCTGAAACACATGGTCTTAATTGACTGTGAAATAAATAATGTTTCAAAATGAAAGGGAAGAAGTACTCAGATGTGGAGCTCTGAAAGGAGTCAGACCTCCACTGCCTGGGGCCCTGGCGCCTCCTGTCCCCATCCAAACCCTTCCCCTCCTTCCTGTGCAGGGATGTCTTCAGGAAGCTGAAATGGGCAGGCTTCTCCACTTGCAAAGTTTTTCTTCAGGGACCTCTGGGGCTTCTACGTTTTAAGGTAAAGCACAAGGTCTTCTAGGTCAGGGTCCCAGACCCAGAGTGGGCTGCAGGATAGCCCGCAGGCCCGGTGCAAGGTCCAAGTCCGCCTGTTTTCCAAGGTGCCCCAGCACGCTCTCCAGGCTGAGCGCAGGCAGCATTTTTTGGGAGTTGAGAAGAAATGTCCATGCTGGGGCTCCCTGCCCAGACACCTGGGTCCATCAGTCCCAGGAGGCCCAGCACAGACACACCTGGCTCGCTATTACTAGCAGGTGTTCCATGAGACCCGAATTAAATGGAGTAACTTGTACACAGCACAAGTGCACTGGGTCATGTGGGTGGCAACACAAAACAAGGACTCTTTCCATCCTCACAGCACGCCGTGAGACACACAGGCACCATGACCATTAATCACCTCCAATCCACACATAGAGAATGAGGCTCAGAGAAGCTTAGAAACTTGCCCAATGTCACACAGTTAACCACTGGCCGAGCAGGATTCAAACCTGCCTGGCTCCAGTCTCCACGCTCCTGACCACTATACCAATGGTTCTCAAACAGCAGTATCAGGGCTCGTCAGAAGAGTGAATTATTGGGCCACACCCCAGACCTACTAACTCAGAACTCTGGGATGCTGCCTAGCAATTGGTGTTTAGCAAGATTTCTGGGTGTTATTTTTAAAATTTTTTGTAGCAATGGGCTCTCACTATGTTGCCCATGCTGGTCTTAAGCTCCTGGCCTCAAGCAAGCCTCCTGCCTTAGGCTACCAAAGTGTTGAGCCATCACCCAGCCCTTTCTAGGTGATTTGCACCCCACTTCCTTGCCCCTCAGATGCAGATGGGGACATGGACAGAAGTCAGATTGTTGGCAAGCAGTGACTATCAGCCCAGCCTCCCGCCTTTCGGGCGGCAGCTGAGTCTGGTAGGTAACCTTCTATGCAGGGGTGAGCCACATCTGGCGGTGACACAGAACTTAAAACTGCTGCTCTGTGGACTCTTCTCCCTGTACACGGTCGACAGCACCGTGGTGCCTCTCCAATTAGGGAACGAATTCTTCCCGGATGACACCACAGTCCTCGCCAGCCAGAGCGAAGCCACAGGAGACTCGGCTCCCGTCACGAGTAGCTCCACTGTAATCTCTTCCTCTTTCTCCACTAACAAGAAGTCCAGAGTCTCCAAAAAGCTAAAGATCACCCCAACACCACAATCTCTTTCCCAGGTCTATACAGACAGGGAGGCACAGACAGTCCTGAGCAAGGCTGCTCCGGCCTCCTGTCTGTTGAGTGTAGCTATATTGGTGTGTCTTTCTTTCGGGAGGGTGGTGGGGGTGAGGTGGAGAGGGGAAGAGGGAGTTCCCGGCATCGAGGCCCTCCACCTGAGCAACGTCCTCCTACAGGGACTCAGGAAGCTCCCTGAGACACCTGGTGAGACCACGGGATACTGAGTGCACAACACGGAACATCTGCCACCAACCCATGAAATAAAGTGAGAGCGTCGCGCTGCAGGGGGAGCACAGTGGCGTTTGTCTTGCGTTATCGTTCTAAAATAAGACGGCCTCAATTTGGTTGAAATATATCTTCACACATTGTCTTCCTGGAGCCAAGCTTTTGAGAGACTCCGATTGCAATTATAAGTGCCGACGCGGGAGCGCTTGGCTTTTCCTTTGACGCCGCCAAGAGCTACCAGCAATCCTGATATTAAAACCTTCGGAAATTGATGAGTACCCTAGGCCTCGTTACAGTGCTTTCTCCCCCAATCCAAGCCATTAAAATCTATTATGTGAACGTGTGTTCATATTTTATCAGCTACTGTTTTTAATTAACTGAACGCACAAGGCCTCCCAAGGTAGGAAGGCTGCCGCTTCTCTGTGAGTGGTCTGCCCGCCCCCACCCCAGTCCTAATCCCCAGCTGGACTCATTCTGGGCCTGGATAGGGACTTGGAGGGAACATACCACGGCACTGAACTCTGGGACCTGCCAGAGCAGCCAGTCTTCATTGAGGGTATACAGG
This sequence comes from Carlito syrichta, assembly GCF_000164805.1. NCBI lineage: Eukaryota > Metazoa > Chordata > Mammalia > Primates > Tarsiidae > Carlito > Carlito syrichta. The sequence goes on along the minus strand of NW_007079735.1, from coordinate 103,674 downwards.
GCCTTGCAGGTGATCACGTCCACGGGACCCTTGTTGATCTTCTGGTTGAGCGTGGTCACCAGCAGGTAGAAGGGCTCACCCACCGTCTCCTGGGAAGACACGGAGCCGTATTAGCCTTCGGCAGAGGCTGCTGTGCTCCCAGCGAACTCAAGGTGCTGCTGATGCAGAAGACAGGAAGCAGAGCTTTCCAACGAGTCACCAGAACCGCCCAGGAAAACATGGCTGCTCCATTTGGGACCAGACATGAAACTCCATTACCTCCTCCTGTCCCCACACAGAGCACATGCATGTCCACAGCCCGGGGGCCATCGTTACATTCATACTCACAGGGGCAGTTGTTTACACTCGCGCAGTATACACAGCCTGTAGGCCATCCTTACTCTACATTTGTACTCATGTAGAGAGGTGTTTACACTCATGGAAGATGGTGTTTACACTTACGTGGTCTACACAGCCTATAGACCATCGCTACCCTACGTTTACACTCACATAGGAAGGTGTTTACACTCATGTGGTCTACACAGCCTGTTGGCTATTGTTACCCTATATGTACATTCATTGGGGGGACTCATGTTTCCCGGTAGGTTCATGCCTAAGAACAGGTAGGAGACATGGAGATGGAACCTTTGTAAACATTCCTATTTACTTGCGTTTTTTAGCAAACCAAAAATAAATAACATTTTAAAAGGTGCAATTAGCCTTAGTGACAAGGAAACTTCAGAACCTCTCAGACATTTGCCAGAGAGGACGGTTTCTAGTGTTAACAGTATCTCACAAGGGAAGTGACCATCATTTCCACAACTTGCAGTCTATGCCCTCCCCTGGCCCCAGACATACCTGCATACCTGTGCGCCCCCCCTCCGCACACCCTCTTCATAGGGCTGGACCTCAAAAGCATGCCACCCCATCCTTGTCAGGCCCAATTTCTTCCTAAAGGCTCTTTCCAAATACTTGGGCCCACCATGGGGCTTCTTTCTTCAGCTGCAAGCCCTGGGTGCTTTTCCTGGAGGGGGCCGGACCTCTCACCCACTGTTCCCTAACCTCATTTAAGCCTCCTGGGATCCCACCCCTGTACCCTCCCAGCCACCTTCTGCCCCTACCCCTCGCCTGGTGGCTTCTTTCCCCACTGCTTCATCCTGGAGTCTTCTTCAGGGCAGGACAGAGGTGGAATGTTCAGGAATTTCCAAGGTGTTCAGGAATTTCCAAGGTGGGGAGGCAGCAGGACCTGTGCCCGACATTTACGTCTCGTGAGATGCTTCCTGTATTTTGTGGCTCACAGCCTCACCGTACTCTCTGTCCTGCACCCCAGTGGTGTCCCAGCCACAAAACCAGAGCTTACTTCTCCTTCCTCAGCACACTCCAGAGATGAAGCCAGGACCCTGGTGCCGAGTGCGTGTGCCCATAGGGGTGGGCTGGGGAGGGGGGGGCTCTGCTGGGCTGACCTATGGTCAGGAATCCTCCTGAACTCCCCAGAGTACAGCAAGGAGGAGACATGTAGGGCTGCTCCTGCACTGATGTGTGGCTGGCTTGGGGACTGAAGGGGCGGAAGAGGTTCCTTAGTCACCTGTGAACACAGCTGCTGGGGACATTCCCTTCCCAGAAGGCCAGGCTCAGGTGCTTCCACAGGTGTGGGCAGACCCTGTCTTCTCAGCACACAGGGAGTAGCCGAGTGTGCCAAGGCCCTGGCACAGTCCCACACGGTTGGGGACTGGCGAAGACTCACACCTGTTTTGTGTGCCCTGATTCCCCTACATTCAAAATGGTCCTAACCTGTGAGGTCATCTCCCAGGACCGTGAAGGGGCAACAAAGTGAGCAAAGCCCTCCTCATCTGTCGGGCATGCTCAACACATGGCCTTATTATTTTACCCATAATCCTCCGTGTCTTGGGAGGGGATGTCACCTGGAGGGCATGGACCTGGTGGCCCTCACTCAGCATCTGTGGGGTGGGCAGGAGGATCAGGGTTGTCAGTGCCCCAGACCCCCTTGGGCACCTGAGGGGGACACCAAACCCCCACCCCCACCCCTGCACCCCCAACAGGGAACTGTTCCACTGAAAGCGAAAGTGTCGCTGACACCTCGATGCCACTTCCTCCAGGCACCCACCACCCATTGCTCACTCTTGAATCAGCACTGTGAATATTTACCCAGAATGCTTTGCTCAAGGGGGCATGCTGGGTTTGGAGCCTGGATTTTCTGAACCCTTTGCCCCGGGACTGCCCCAGAGCAGCCCTTAGGAGTTTAGAGTAAAAATCACAAGATCCCAGTAGAAAGAGCCAGAAAGGAATCTCAGACCCCTGACCACATAGTCCTCATCTGGAGAATGGAAAACAGATGTCCAGGCAGGCACATAGTTGGTTGACTGAGATGACTTCAGAGCCCAAGCCTGCTGCTTTTGAGCAAGACTCCTCATCCAGTGCTCTCTCTCTCACCCCAGGAATGTGCAGATAGAGGGCACCCAGAATATCCTGGGGGAGCTTGTGACCATCATGAGTTGACGGGCCCTACCTCCCAAGCTTCTGGCTCAGCTGGCAGGGGTGAGGCAGGAGCTATCCTTTGAAGAGGGAGGCTGAGGACCCAGGTGAGAACCCTGGTGCCTCCGTTCAGCACAGTTGTGGCTAAAGTGATGACGGTGGGAGGCAAAAAAAAATTCGCCCCAGAAATAACTGGCGCGACACCTCCCCAGAGCATACAATGATTTATACCAAGTAAACAGAAAAGAAGGCAGATTTCATTAATCTTAATAAATGGGTATTGCCTTGGGAGAGGAAGGGGCTGGTGAGAAATTCAAAAAAGGGCTGTGCATCCCCATGTAAGACTGTGGTGCACTGTGTTAAGCTAAGCACAGTCTATTTCAAGTGCTGCTTTCAGATCTAACTTAAGTAGCCCTGTTCAAACCTGTGGCATTGCAGTGAATCTTACTCAAAATTTAATGAGATTTCAGAAGCAGCAACACACACACAATGACATAGGTTTGCCAGAATTCAGGTGGCTGGGGAAATTCAAGGGTAAGGACTTGAGGCTCAGCAGGACACTCTTATTTTCATACTGATATTTAACAACAGCAATGGCCAGCTCACCGGGAGGACTTGCCCAGAGCTGGGCAGCTCATGCATTTCTCATGTGCACTTTGACACCATCCTGCTGTCCTCCTCTGCCTCTAGCTCTAGAAGTTAGGAGGCCAGACCTGAGGTTGGGGTCTGGCCCTGAGAAGCTGGGCGGTTAGGAGGCCAAGGACAGGGTGAAGTCTAGATTCAGATAGGCAGCAGGATCCCACGCCCAACCACGGAACCCCTGGGGTCCACAGAACATTCCCACTCGGAAGAATTTCAAGGCAGTCCAATGACAACCACATTCGCTCAGCTATCAAAGAACATCCATGGCCAGGTGGACCTTGGGGACCTCACAGAGTGATGGGAACTTGAGTCCCAGTAGGTCCTGGGAATGTTTTTTTTTTTTGGTTTTTTTTGAGTCGGGGTCACTCTGTCACCCAGGCTAGAATGCAGTGGTATGATCATGACTCACCACAGCCTCAACCTCCTGGGTTCAGGCAATCCTCCCACCTTAGTCCCCTGAGTAGCTGTGACTACAGGAGCACACCACCACACCTGGCTAAGATTTTATTTATTTATTTATTTTGTAGATGAAGTATCTGTTGCCCAGGTTGGTCTCAGACTCCTGGGCTCAAGTGATCCTCCCACTTCGGCCTCCCAAAGTGCTGGAATGACAGGCGTGAGCCACCACCTGCCAGTCCTGGGAACTTCTGAGCCACTCCAGAGGGCCTGAAACAGCTCTCTTCCATTCTGGAAAGGCACCTTCTTGGCACACGTTCTTCCATGGGCCAACCAGGAGCTGGGGGTAACTGGTGCCAAGGACAGGACAGGGAGCTCCCTGGCTTGGCCTCACCTGGGGCTGCCTGAAGCGTGGCCCACACAGGCCAGCTACGACCAAGTCAACATCTGCTGACCCCACGACCTGTCCTGCAAAGGTACCCTGCCCCACTAGCCACACCACTCACCCGCAGGAAGCCCGAGAGGCACACAGACATCCAGTTGGTGAGCAGCTTCTCCACCACTGACTCGGTGCGCCGCAGCATCAACTTGGGCTGCAAATTGCTGCTCTGCTCCATCAGATCCCGTGTCAGCACCTCCAGGATGCTGGTCAGGTACCCCAGCTTGGTCTGCAGTGCGATGGTCAGGAAGGAGGCGAACAGGCACCTGTCAGGGATAGCCTGGTGACCGCCCTGCTGGGGGCAGGAGGGTCCTATAAAGTTTGGTGACCACCCTCAGGGGATAAAGGTCCTATAGAGAGCCTGGTGAACACCCTGGGGGAGCAGAGGTCCCGTGGAGAGCCTGGTGACTGCCCTGGGGGGGCGGCAGTCCTGTGGAGAGTATGGTGACCACCCTGGGGGGACAGAGGTCCTGTGGAGAGCCTGGTGATCTCCTTGGAGGGACGGAGGTCCCATAGACCGCCCTGGGAGAGTGGGAGTCCTGTGGAGAGCTGGTGACTTTCCTGGGGGGTCAAGGGTCCCATGGAGAGCCTGGTGACCGACCTGGGGGATGGGGATCCTGTGGAGAGCCTGGTGACCGCCCTGGAGTTATGGGGGGCCCATGGCAAGCCTGGTGACCACCCTGGGGGGACAGGGTTCCTGTGAAGAGCCTGGTGACCACACTGGCAGGGGCAGTGGTCCATGGAGAGCCCAGTGACTATCCGCTGTGGGCCCAGTGAGTAGCAGGCGGGGACAGAGGTTCCTGGAGGGGGTGGGGGTGGGGTCCTGGTGGGAGCCTTTTTTTTTTAATGTTTGGGTTTGAACCACTCTGTCCTCAGTTATAAAACCTCACTCCAAGTTAACCTTGGGCATCTTCCGGATCAGCATTTAAACTAGAGTGGTAACAAGAAGTGAGTCTCCCAAATGTTCAGGGTGTTTTTAAAATTAAAAAGGACACTTCTGCTTTTTTAAATCAAAAAGTTATGTGGGTTTTTTGGGTGTTGGGGGTTTTTCAGGGTTTTTTGATGGGGGAAATGTGTGTGCCTTCACAATAGAATTTATGTTGGGAGCCCAATGTGGTGGTGTATGCCGTAATCTCAGCACTTTGGAAGGCTGAGATGGGAGCATTACTTGAGGCCAGGTGTTCGAGACCAGCCTGGACAGCATAGCAAGACCCCATCTCTAAAAAAATAATCAATTGGGCATGGTGGTTCACACTTGTAGTCTCAGCTATTCTGGAGGCTGAAGCAGGAGGGTCGCTTGAGGCCAGGAGTTAGAGACTAGCCTGGGCAGCATAGCAAGATCCCATCTCAAAAAAAAAATATTTGCCATTGGGGCGGCATGACCTGAAATGGAGACATTCATTCAAAAGGGCTCTGAAAAAGGGCATGTTCTCAAGACAGCAAGTTCAGGCAGTGGTTTGGAAATAAAATACGGGGCTCAGGTATATTTTCTCTTGCAGAGGTTTTCAAAACCTAAAGAACGGACTAATACCTGTCCTTCACGGAAAAGTTCTTCTGTTTCTCAAGGGTGTGGATGACAGTGACTAGGAAACTCTTATTACAGATCAGGGCATCCAAAGCTGTGAGACTTTCATTCTTGTCATTGGCATCTCTGTTCTGGAAAAAATATATATATAATATAATACAGTATAACATACAAGTGTAAAGTTAGAAAGAAGAGCCACAATGGGTTTTCCAAGACAATGAATTATTTAATATTGAATTCATGATCCCAAAAAACCCACAATAAAAATTCCAAGTGATAATAATGGAGATGATGATGATGATGATAACACTATGACAGTCGGGCAGTCACTGGGCTAAAAATAAAAACGCAGAGACTTACATGCATGTCTTCAGTGAAGATGTGTGTGAAGCCACCTGACTGGGGAAGGAGACACTCATTATTCATCACATCCAGAGGAAATGAAGAGTGTATTTCTGTTACAATACCCGAGTCTGTTTTAATAAAGTCGAGACGCTATTTGCTAATCTGAAGAGCCCCTGGGTTCATGCCTGCTGCAAATTCTCTAATATATAATAAATAATTGTTCAGCTCTCAAGAAGCGCCAACGAACTCTGAAAGCCTCGAAGAAGAATAATGATCGTTGCATCAGTCCCATTTCTAGAGGATAAAAGTATCATCTCACATTGTAAAAAAGCGGACTTAAAGAAGGAGTCACTGATGAATGTTATGCAAATGTCAGACTACTCCTCCAGCAACTGACCTTCTCGGGTAAATAATGAATTGGGTTGATAAGTTTTTTCCCAAGTCTCAGCTAAGTCAAGAGGGGGTGGGGTGGGCAGGGTAGGAGTATGAACTCTAGAGCCAGACCACCTGAGTTCTGGTCCTGGTTTTTTCACATACTCGTCACATGACTTTGAACAAGTTACTCAGCCTCTCTGTATCTGACTTTCCTTATCTGTAAAATGGAGGCAATAATGGTTCTCACCTCGTAGACTTAGTATGAAAATAAAGTCACCGAGTGCCAAGTAAGTGCTGTGTGTCAGCTGTTATTATTGTCTTTTCCCCTAAATTATAGCAAACTAGACCACAATGGTATTACCCTACTGGCTCCTATAAAGAATTTTTTTGTGCTACATGCTAGGTAGCTTCTGAACACACTTTCAAATTTGAGGTCTTTTAGCATATCATAAATCTTACGGGAATGAATGATTCAATTTTAAAAGTGTGTTGTGTAATACTTTCAAGGAGTCAACAGAATGAAAGTACAAACTCAAACATGCAGGTTTTTCTTTTTTCAATTTTTGATAGTAATAGAAACTTTGAGCCAATTTTATATCTTATTAAAATAAATTTATTCTGCTGATAATTTTGTTTCATATCTTCAAATATGTTAGCCACAGCAGAAGACCTGAGACTATTTTGGTCTTGTCCTTCCCTAGTAAAAAGCAAATTAAATCAGATCCTAGGTTTGGATATTCTAGTTCTTAATATTTTTCTGCTGAACCAACTTCATGTGAATGGATAGCTGAGATGATTGATTCTCAGCCTCAAATGTGGAAATACCACCCCGGCTCTCTCTTTTCTCCTTGCGTTCAAATTTCCCTTTGCCTGGAGGTTAGGCCCTCTGCCTGCCCTGGTTTCTTCTCCTGTTTTCAGCAAAACAAGGGAGAGTTAACTTAATCAAAATCAAGGCTTTAAGAGTCACAACTAGTGGGCAGTCCAGGGAGCCCTCCCATGTGGACCTGCAATATCCTCTGGACCTCGCCTGCTGCTGTCGGATCCATGTTGATCATCACACCTGTCCTACCCACAACCCCAGGCCTCAAGGACCTGGCTTCTGACCAATCAGCAAAGGCCCTGGCTAACTTGGGCCATATCCGCAGCCTGGACCCATGCCAGGGGGCACGGTCCTACCATAATAGGCTTCTCTGCTCCCTCTATTCCCCTTTCCTAATTATTGTAAATCCCATCGTGGCTCAGGTCTTCCTGATAGACTTCTGACAAATCATGCCTGCTTTCCTTCCTTCTGTCTTCCATGTTTATGGCCTTCCCAGGGGCCCTTTGAGATTACACACAATGTCGAGTTAAATCAGCTCCTTGAAACTCTCTTCTCCTAAAATGATGTCGCATTGTTCCTGGATTTTTTTTTTTGGAAACATTCAACTGGCAACAGTTCCTTTACACTCATCACTCTTGATTACCAGATTTAGAAGATAGGAACATTGCTTTTTTCAGGCCACAGATTACTCTATTCAGCACTCAAGGGCAATCATTAACTGAGAAAGCCCACGCAGTACTCTTGTTGATAGTCAAAAATCTCCGTTATTTTATTGCTGTTAAATTCTTAATGGGGATCTCAGAGGTCTGCGAGGCGGGGCTCCTGATGCAAAACTGCACCATCACCCTGCTCGGGGATGAGGTGCCCCAGGGAGCATCCTGTCCCGGAATGGATGAAATGAACAGTGGCCAGTTTTGTTGTCACCATTCCCGGAGAATACAGAAAGAAAAGAAAAAACTTCCCAAGCACAAAAAGTGAAGTCTTATTTACAGCCTTCTTGATCTACAGCATTGAGGCTTGGACCCAAAACCAGGGCGGGTGTTTTATGGAGGGATCCCAGCCTCCGGACACAGCCTTGCCTGTCATGTGTCCATTTCCAGAATTATAGGGAAGCTGGACGTTGCTTACAGCATGCATCTGCATTTCTGAACTCTAGGCTTCTGGCCATATGTTGTGGAAAGGTTTCTGGTAAGGTGATAGGAACTATCCTTTGGCCTGCAGAGATTTCTTGCTGTGCTTAGAAGTCGAGATTGAAATAGGATCGTCAGTATTGATGCGTTTCAGAGGCTGGGCCACTCAGTGGTCATCAGACCGACAAAAAAGAAGGGCAACACAGTGGGGCCGGGGTACTAGGACGTGGAGGTGATGACACGGAAGATGAGTGTGCCTCGCCAGAGACTTGGGAGGGCAATGAAGGAGGCTGAGTGGGTGGTGAGAGAATGGAGGTGTCAGAACAGAAGTGAGACCAGCAACCAACCACAGGGTTAAGGGGACTACTCCTTGGATAAACACACGAATTAGTTCATGCAGCCCTTTCTAGGCGGCAGAGAACCACCAAGACTCCTCTGCTAATACTGCCTGTTTCCAACTCCCACTCCACCCCTGACTGCTTATCTGCTGTCCTTCCTCCCAGCCCGTCGGAGTTCTCATTTCCAATTGAGAAGTAATAGTGAATAATCTGGTCGCAGTGATAGGAGTCATGCAGATAAACACAACAAATTGACCAGCTCATACCATATTGATTTTTAAATAAACTAGCTCACTTCCCAGCTAAACGTTCCATTCTAAACTGGGAGTAAAATGAAGCAAAAACCATCACTCTGAACTTCTGTCCCTCCTAGGTTTCTGTTACTGGACAAAGAAGAATCACCAGTGACCCATTCCTGCTCTGCACCATAATCAATGCAGTTAATAAGCACTGCCCCCCTTAAGCTATTCTTTCCCATCAAGCATGTGATCTCCGCAACCTTGGGAGCAAACACCATATTGACAACAGCGACAAGCACTGCCATTGCTATTCAAGACTCAAGCTTGGGAAGATGATCAATGCTCCTTTACCTCAGGGAAGAAAGTTCTCAGCGCAAAATGCTTGTAGTCTAGGAAGGGAACGGTTCCAAAACTATCAACCACGTCCAATTTATCCATCTGCAGCTCGGCAAAGCCTGCAAAACACAGTCCCAAGAGCAGCGTTTCAACTCCTCTGCTGTGGGCAAGATCTGCACTGTTTGGTCTAACGCAGAGGACGATCTTGGTTTTCATTCAGGGAGAGACAGGGATGGTCATGCGGCTGGCTGCAGAGGGAAGCACAAGGCCAGCCGGGCCATAGCTCTGCTGTCCCCGGGATTCTCCACTCTCCTTGCTGGGGCCAATCTGACGGGAGAAGTGCCCATGGCAGGGAGAAGCGCATGAGGCGGGGAGAAGCATACATGGCAGGGAGAAGCGCATGAAGTAGGGAGAAGCACCTGTGGTGTCCGGCCGCCATGAGGTTCTTACCGTCCCGAATCTCCTTGCGCAACTCACTCTCCAGGAGCTCCAGTTGCTGGCTCTGCTTGCGACTCAGCTCCCTGGACTTGTGTCTGGTCACCCCCACGGCCGCTGCGAGACAGAGACACCACGTCAGGGCCACTCGCAGTCCACACACAAGCACATAACCGCCTTCACAGCTTTTTTTTTCATGTTTTTATTTTTTTGTAGAGATGAGGTTCACTATGACACCCAGGTTGGTCTCAAACTCCTGGGCTCAAGCAATCCTACTGGCTTGGCCTCTCAGAGTGCTGGAATGCCAGGGGTGAGCCATCATGCCTGGCCGTCTTCCCCCTGAGTCAGGATTTCACTCCATATCCCAGGCTGGAGTGGCGCAATCATGGCTCACTGCAGCCTCAACCTCCTAGGTTCAGGTGATCCTTCTGCCTCAGCCTCCCAAGTAGCTTGGGACTACAGGCACATGCCACCATGCCTGACTGTTTTTTTTTTTTTTGGTAGAGATGAGGCGTCACTATTTTTCCAAGGTTGATCTTGAACTCCTGGGCTCAAGCAATCCTCTTGCCTCAGCCTTTCAAAATGCTGGGATGACAGGTGTGAGCTACCATGCCCAGCCTACAGTTCTAAAAAAATAAATAAGTAAAACAAGGAAAATGAAAGAGAGATAGAGATGAGACAGAGAGAGAGAAAGAGACACAGACTAGAAAATAGCATTTAAGAGCTGGATTTTGTAAGAAGGAAATTTTCCAGTGAGGGGTCACACTCTAGAGGAAGATGCTAAAATGCAACAGAAAAAATCCACTCATTTTAAAACTGAAAACTAAACTAAATCAAATAAACTTCACTTGTAACCAGAGGTCCCAGCAGGTTGGAGAGTAATGAAACACCCCATCTCCCTTCAGCCCTGCCTTGGATTCCAACACCAGAAGGAGGCTCAGACCCGCACTGGCCACAGGGCCAGACACACAGAGCTCGTGGACATGCTGGGTGAGCCACTGGGACCCCCAGGTCTAGCATGGCCCCTTTCTACCCCTCCTCTTGCTCCAGCCAGTAAGTCAAACGACTCGGTACTCAGGTTCTGCCCTGCTAGACCACATCCCGGCTGAGTGATCCAGGCTGAGTACTTCCACATCTCTATGCCTGGTTCACTGTGATGCTGAGGAGATTACTCAAGGTAACACATAGAAGGTGTCAAGGATGTATTCTCGGAAAAGAATAAGTATCCAGCGATCAACAATCATGATTATTCTAGAAGCCTCTCCTTCTCTAAAACACATTGTTGTTTTAGAGAAGAATGTCAATGGTGGATGGGAAAGAGGCTGGAAGAAGCAAAACCAAGTGTAGTTCACGGGCTCGTGACAGAGTCCGCGTCTTACCCACATGGGTTGTGTATCCCCAAGAGAGTGTGCCATGTGCAGTAGTTCTCAAACTTATGCCCATGGAATCCCCTTTCCCAGCAGCAGCCCTTGGGATGCCATTGCTCAGCCCACACTTTGAGCAACACTGGCTCAGCCTGTGAAGGCTTGCCCTCTTCCATGAATGCAGGGATGGGATGAATGAATGAATGTGTCATGAAAGGAGACACGAGTGACAGCCTCTATCAGCCTCCAGTATCGGAAGGACAGACCTAGGTTCCATCAAGAAGCACAAGGGCTCTTGACTGCTAGAGAAGAGTTCCGTTTTCAGAGAAGGATGGGAGGAAGCTGACTCCCAGTGGGAGTGACTCAGGACCAGAGTTGCTGCAGAGACCAGGCACACGGATGAGATCAGCAGGGGGAGACAACAGGGAGAGGTGGAGACTGCAGGGGATCCCCAGGAGCACATGCTCTCCGTGAGGCAGCTGCTACTCAACTCCAGGAACTGACGCTATGGGGAAATGGGTCCAGTAAGCCAAATCCTCCAACCTTTCAAGAGGTTCTTAAAAATGTGAATCACCAATTTTTAAATGTTATCAACTCCTTAATAGTTTTGAAAAGTGTTCTGTGGGCCAAGCAGAATGAATGCCAGATTCAGCCAGTGTGCAGCCGCGGGGCCCACGGTGCCGGGCAAGTCTCGGGCTACTTTGGGACATGACGCAGATCCACTTCAAAAGCAGTTCTGCCAGGAGGATGCGGGGAGGGTCAGGTGAACCCACCAAGTTCTGGGAGCCCCAAGCCCAGAGGAACACCAGGGAATGACTTAAATGGACACCTGTCACCACATTTCAAAGGAACAGGTAGTGGAGCAGCTTTGAGACCCAACCTTGTGCCACGGCCGCCTCCTGAGTCATGTTAGAAGCCCTCCATTCCTGCAGTTCCCTCCCAAGGTCCTGACTTGGGCCTCTACCCACAAGCGCTTCATCCAAGCAGACAGCCTGCAGTCAGAGCCTCCTGCCCCATGAGGGGTCCCAGGAGATGCTTCGACAGATTAAGCGGCCACTTACCAAAAATGACGACCACCAACAGGACGGGCAGCACGATCAGGAAATACCAGGTGGAGGGGGCGGACTCCTGCTCCACGAAGAGCTCCAGGTTCCCGAGCCTCACCTGGGGGGACAGAACACGTCACCGGGTTGGGTGAGGGACACCTGTCATGTGCATAATCCCCCACATGGCTTCAAGACACACAGCAATGAGCAAGGTGGTTCACTTAAGTCCAAGGCCCATCCAGGCAGATCACCACATGTCCTTGGGCACAGCAAAGGCATTCACTGTGCCTCAGTGTCCCCACATGTCAGTGTAGGTGTGTGGGACCAAACCCACTGATTTAGATGTCGCCCTCTTTGCCCAATGGACCTAGTAAGCCAAATCCTGATGCTATGGGAAAATGGGTGCAAACGGCAGGAAGGCAGCAATACAGTCGCAGTCCCCGGGGGTAAGAAGGCCTACCCGTATCCATACTGAACTCTCAGATATCTTGGGCTTCTCGACAGACCTATTTTCTTTTCTTTTCTTTTCTTTTTTTTAAGATAGGGTTTCACTCTGTTGCCAAGGCTGCAGTGCAGTGGCACAGTCGGTCATGGCTCCTTGCAGCCTCAACCTCCTCGGCTAAGTGATCTTCCTGCCTCAGCCTCTCGAGTATCTGGGTCTACAGACATACACCACCATGCCTCGCTAATTTTTTTAATTTTTTTTGTAGAGATGAGGTCTATGTTGCCCAGATTGGTCTGGAACTCCTGGGCTCAGACAATCTTCCTGCCTCACCTCCAAAGTGTTGGGATTACAGGTGTGAGCCACTGCACCTGGACTTGTCTTCCTTTTACGTCCCCCCTACAGGCAGCTGTTTTTGTCCGTCTTCTCCACTCTGTCCTGTCTCTTAGGAACCTAGAATGAGGGCATGTGTTCTTCTCAACTCAGCAAGGGTGTGTGTGTGTGTGTGTGTGTGCATTGAGAGCCTCAGTTGTTCTTGATTTTATGATCATCATCATCCCCTTTACCACACAAAGGACACAGGGTGAGGAGTCAGGTGACTTACTCAAGGCTACACAGCCACTAGCTGGTGCCACTGGGACACCAGCATGTTTTTGATTCTGCCTTCTGGTCTGATGCTCTTTTCTTGTCCAATTCCTTATCCAATTCCTTATGACTACAGATCGTAAGACCATGCAGAGCCTCCGACAGCAAGAACACTACCCAGGATGACTTCTGCTATGTGTCCTTTCTCTGTGGCCTCACTTCTCTATTGTGGACATAAATACCCCAGTGATAAGCCCTCTCTCCCACGCCTGGGAAAAGAGTCATCACAGGAAATATGACTTCACAATGAAGGAAGCAGCCATGGCCTGGAGAATATTCTGTCTTTGTCAGACGCTAACACCACCCTGAGTGTGCCAGAGGAGCCTGTGTTTGTTTTGGGTTTCTGCGAAGACATGTCACCTCTGCATTTGAGAAAAGAACAGCAGCTCATTTGTCAGTGGGCCTAGGATTCTGCCTGCAGATGTTACAGTCTAAACGCACGGCTAGAACAAAAGCTATCAAGACTCATTAGGCGCAAAGACAATGGCCCGTTCAACGCTCTGACACACCAACAGCTATTCTGGAGGAATCATGCCTGGGTCTGCAGTACCCACTTTGTGTATCTTGTATTTAAAGTGAAGGTCTCAAGATTTATGAACACTTCCACCTGCCCTCTGGTTTAGCCAAGGAACTGCCAGAAGTTAGGTAAAGACGGCAGGCAGGACTGGGGGTGACTTACACGAACTTTCTTCGATGAGTTGGCGATGGTGCTTGCCATCTTAATGCCTTTAATTTTGCAAAAGATGGTGGTGAGATCTTGGTTTCTAGTGATATTTTCAAAACTGCAATTTAATTGCCCATTTTCTCCATGGAAAAGAGTGATTTCAATGTCTTTCTTGGAGATGTTGAAATTATCATTTTCTTTCTGTGAAGAACAAAATGAAGAGGAAAGAAGAACATGTGGACACTCACAGGCACAAGCCCTCCTTCCAAACAAGGGGGCAGGTGACACCCACCCACGGGAAAAGAAACATACTTGAATCTTGACTTCTAGTTCTGTGTCGACCTCAGATTCCACCCGATACCCTGTGAATCGGGGGTCCTCCAGGTACTGCAAGGTCCCACAGTCCAGAAAGGTGTCTTGTACGCGCAGTTTCACAGTGACATTCGTGCGTGCTTTTGAACTCTTTAAATTGGGGGCCAAAAACCTGCAGTAGGTTGCCACACAATATTCAGAGACCTGGGAGGGAAGAAAGGAGCATGTCAAGGACCTCATGAGCAAATCCCTGCTCTAGTCTCTAGAGCTCAGTGGCCTGGGCAGTTTTACTGCTTGGTGTTTCTGTTTTCTCATCTGTGAAATGGGGACAGGCTTAATTCAACCCAGATTACACCAAATGAGACAGCACTCATTAAATTAAAGAAGGGCTAAATGAAAGGTGATCCCATAGGCAACAATGCTTAGCGCAGCACCTGGAATGTAGGACGCTCTCAGGTGTTGTCATTGCTCTCTGAGTGCCAAGGAAGCAGTAGAAGGTTCTGCGGTGGGCAAAGGGACTCTGCAGAAAGAGGCTGGAGGAAAGGAAAGGCTGGCTGTGGGCTCAGGTGTCCTCCAGGCAGCAGGTCTGAGTACCAGGAAACCTCAGGCCAGAAGGGCCAGCCTGCAGCAGGGCAACCTCCACACCAGCTGCCCAGGAAAAAGGGCCCTTGGGCGTCACAGAAAACAAGAGAAAACAAGTAGAGGCAACGTGTCCCAGTGAAACCAAAAGCAGGAAACCTGGAAACTGCAGAAGCTCTGGTCTGGGTACAGGCTTATTGAAAACAACATATATCTGTCCTGTCCAGGTGTTCAGCAAGACAGGCTGTGGAATATGAGAAATAGGGGACACACTTTTTTTGGAATCAGGGTTTCCCTCTGTTGCCCAGGCTGAAGGGCAGTGGCACAGTCACCACAGCCTCGACCTTCTGGGCTCAGGCAGTTCTCCCGCCTCAGCTTCCTGAGTAGCTGGGACTACAGGCCTGTGCCACCACACCCAGTAAGTTTTTTTTTGTTTTTTTTTGTTTTGTAAGACAAGGACTCGCTATGTTGCTTAGGCTGGTCTCAAATTCCTGGGCTCAAGCAATCCTTCTGCCTCGGCCTTTCATAGTGCTGGGATTACAGGTGTGAGACATCGTGCTCGGCAACATGTATTCAAGAAGAGCAACTACAGCTTGTAGAATAAATCTGTCAGCAGAAAACACATGTCTCTTTCCCCTAATGTTGGAGCATTAAAAGGAGGGCAGGAAGAGGTGGAAGGTGGGAAGCTCAGACATCTAGAGCCGGATCCACAAGAGCAGGACCTGCTGCCACCCTGACTGTCCAAACGACACCCTGTGTCTTGCATTCACACTCCTGTGGATGGATGACAGCCTCTGCCCACGGTCTCCCCAGCCTTCACTGCTATAGCTGGCTTTTCACCAAGATGCCTTCTAGAAGGATTGGTAGCCACAGGTTCATCCCAACTTCCTCATCCTCATGACGCTGCATGTCCGCCCTAGTGGCCACTCCTGGGACTAGAAGTGCCCTTTCCACCTGCGAGTCTCTGCCCCTCAATCCCTGCAATAACACCCTTCTGCCTGTTTCACCCTGGGTGCCCTTCTTCCTCCTGTGAGCTCTAACTCACACGATGGCCCACACTCCCCTTCACGAGGATGCTCCCAAGACCACCCCGCTGACCAAGCTGACCACTCCGCGTCACTGTGGCCGGGCGTCCGAGACCCACCCGGCTAGTGCAGCCCAACAGGCCTGCAGCTAGAGGGGCTGTGGCAGCCCTTACACGCCTGGACGAGGCAGGGCTCCCCGTCTTCCCTCATTCCCACCTCTCTACACCACTAACACCACTGCTAACATCATGACCACATGGTGCACCCAGATGTGCCTCACCCTCTGCAGAGTAATCAGTAGCTCCCACTGCTACAGAATTCTACCTGACACTCCTTCGTGTGGCTCTCGAGTGGTTGATGCATAAGTTCGTAGTGTTTGTTTTTGGCATAGCACACTGGTGCTGGGAGTTTACAGTTTGTCATTTGTCATTTAGAGTAACAATGTTGTGCTTGTAAACACGCCTTGCATTTTGCAGTTTGAAGAAAGTGAGTGCTATCGTGGGCTAAAGATGATGGAGTGTCAATTGAAAAAAAGAGCACTTCCGCCATATTCCTCTGCTTGAGTTTAACAGGGGAGGGAAGGCAGTGGAGGCGGCTCAAGACATTTGTGCTGTGTCCAGGGAGATAGCTGTCGGGGAGAGTATGGCAGGAAGATGGTGGTATTGTTTCAAAGAGAGCTACTTTGACCTGAGAGGTTGTTCACATTCAGGAAGACCATCAGACTTTGATGAAGACCATTTGGACACTTTAATCCATGATGATCCATGTTGATCAACCCGAGAATTGACAAATGTGATGAACTGTGACCATCAACATCTACATTCCATGGGCAAGTGAAAAACGCTACCAACTTACGCATCAACTAACATACTATTCCTCTCACTCATTCCTGACCCATCCTCCAGAACCCACGGGCAGGACTGAGTGACACTCCAGTCATGCCCTGGGAGGAAGTTGTCCCCCGTACCAGAACCCACCTTCCTGCTGCCACCTATCCAAATCCTCCTACTCTGCCTTGCTGTCCGATAAACTGACTTCCATTCACATTCACTTCTCTACTTGTCCACCATGCTTTTGTGGACTCAGGGGGTTTCTGAGCTGGAAGGGCTCTATGACATCCCATGTGCCAACTTCCAATCCCGGTGAAGGCAATAGGAATATCTCATTTATCCTTTGCCCTTGCACCCAGCAACATGCATTCCCCAGTAGGTGCTCAATAAAGCCAACTTGACTAGGGAGCAGCATGTGAGAGGAGCCAGTCCTGGACAAAGGCAGGCCCCACCTCTTCCAGATGGAACAGAGAGTCACACTCTGGATTGCATGCATCTTGGGGATGTGGCCCCATGAGTGTATGGAAGTCAGGTGCAGTGGGAGGCTTGGAGCTGGCTGAAGTGTGTCAGCAGGCAGGCATGGGCATGACAAGGCTATAAGGATGACATAGCAGAGGCCTCCTGAGTCCAGGCCTGAGCCCACACCAGTCCCAAGCAGGGACAAGGTCTATGGCAATCTGCTTCAGGCAAATCAGCAGGAAGTGGTCAGGCAGGCCCCAGAGAGGCCACATGTCTTTCATCAAGGTCAGGGAGAAAGGGGAAGAGAGAATAGGGAAGAACATTCCGGAAGCGTGGAGCAGTACTCAGAGGCCCAGCCTGTATCTAATGTTCCACCTTCCCTCTTACTCCTGGAGTGGGAAGCTTCAGTCTAGGGTGGATCCCCCAGCACTGTAGGGGGGGACTCTAACATGGGTGGGACCAGATCCTCGTATGGCTTAATCTTTGCAGAAAGAGGCAAGAGAAGGTGAGGTCAGATGGCAGGGACTGAACCAGGTTAGAGAGACAAGGGTAAGTACCTGACGAGATGCCTGCCTCACTCTCCCTGCATGGTGGGCACACCACCACCCACTCTTCACAGAAACGTTTCCTCACCTCACACTTGAACCATTCGTGAAGCATTTTCACACATGTTCATAAGCGTGGTCTCACTAAAGCAACTCGCCACAAAGCCACACAAGGGGAAGATGACAGGGCTTGCCGCACCACGTTCACTTCTCTTCCTCCATCCCACAACCAGAGAGACCCAACTACAAGTCAAAGGTCTTATTGTTTCTGCCATAGCACAGACAGTCTATGTCATACAACAGGCAAAAGTTTACAATACCAGGTCACAGAAATAATATATATTCCCCGTCAGGATACAGAGTGACAAAGACAAGATCATCATTGAAAATAGCTGTTATTACAAAGCAGCTGAAGACTTACATTGATGTTTCCTTTTAACTCATGGGAAATGATCAAGTTGTCAATTACGTCGAAATTTCTGCCCATGACGGTTATATTTTGACCACCACTGTAAGGAATAAAAGCAACAGTAAAGGTTTCACAGTAAACACACAGGCATTTTGCATTTAAGAACAAAGCTATCAGTCTATCCACATTCAATTTTAAACTCACTTAGGTCTGAGAGCAAATTAACTCATTTTAATTTAAAATGCAGGATGTAGAAGCCTTTTCAGGATACTGGCCACACATTCATGGCTTTCAAGGTGCACGTGTACAAAAATTCATGTCAGATCCTCCTGATTCTAGGAAAATGCTCACATTCTTTAATAGAATTTGAAATGTGTTGTGTCATTTGACCACATAGAATCAGAGCAGCAGCTGCACCTTGAAAATGTGTCACTAAACAGAATTTTGTTTGATTGCCATTTAACCTATATGAAGATGCATCAGTCTAACAATTTTCAAAATCAAACCCCCAGCCTGCCAATTATATTTTATTTAGCAAAGCAGGAAACACTTTGGACAAGGTAAAATTATGAATGACACTAAAAGTGTACGCTCAGCTTCCTCCTGTCTCTCTAGAACCAAGCCAAATGACTCCATGTCCCACGCAGAAGCACAGCAGTCACTGGGTGTGAATAAACAACTTGCGCACTCGGCTGCCCACATGCCCTTGTTCACGTGGTTACTAGGCACCCATTCTAGGGGACAAGAGCCTGGCATGTCAGGTCCAACAGCTGCTGATGACAAGACCAAGAGGTGGGCACGGATAGCCTGACTTGTGAGGGCAGAGAGAAGTCAGAGCCCTGGATCCTCCAGCTATGGGGGGTGGGGCCAAGATGGTCTTGTACCAGTCTGTAGAAAATCCAGCAGGGAGTGTTCTGCCGATGGCCAGCCTTCAGAGCCACATTCTTGTTCAAGACACACAGGCTCAGGAAGTCACAGGCAACAGGACAGTGAGGTCCTCTTGCATCACAGCCATGTAGTATCCTGTAATGGCTCAGAGCATGACGTCCTGGGCTAGGCTGTCTGGGAGCCTGGGACAAGGTGTCAACCCTCTTTCTGCCTCAGTTCCCTTGCCTGCAGAAAGGACAGCCCACAGTGGACCTCTTACATTTGTTATGAGGAGTAACTTAGTTGATGAATGAACACACCAGGCCTGTGGTGCGTGCCACATGAGTTCCTGCTTTTATACACAGGACAGAATTAGGCTCAGAGTGGGGAAGCATTGTGCCAGGGCCCTGGCTTGACATTTCAGATGCCCTCATTTCATTGTCATAGGCTAAATTGTGCCCCCACACAATTCATGTGTTGATGCTCTAACTCCCAGGACCTCAGGATGTTGCTGTATTTGGAGACAGGTTATTATAAAGAGGTAATTAAGGTTGAAGAGGTCATTGGGTGGACTTTAACCCAGTAGGACTGGTGGCCTTAGAAGAAGCAGAGATGAGGACAGAGACACACAGAGGAAAGGCTGTGTGAGGACACGAGAGCAAATGGCCATTTATAAGGTGAGAGGCCTCAGAAGAAACCAACCCCCAGCACCTTGAATTCAGACCTCCAGCATGAGAACTGGCAGGAAACACACTTCTGTTGTTTAAGCCACAGAGTCTGTGGTCCTTTGTTACGTCCGTCTAGAAATCTAACATAGCTACCTCTCACTTGATCTTGAATATGAATATTGACAGTGGTGTTTTTTTTTTCTCTTCTCTTTTCCCTTTTGTTCTTTTTTTCTTTTTTAACAATGTTTTGTCTGTAGTTTTATCTAGAAAGTGCTTTGAAAATTAGCTCCACTCTGTGTTAGGTAAAGAAAATATCTTTAGGATTCTATTCCAAAATCTGAAGGTGAATTTGAATTCAACTAGGGAAAATGTTCATTGCAGCACTATTCACAATAGCCAAGGCATGGCATCAACCTCAGTGCCCATCAATGGACAAATAGATGAAGAAAATGTAGTAGACATAACACAGTGGAATATTATTCAGTCATGAAAAAAGAATGAAAGAAGGAAATCCTGCCATTTGTATTAACATGGATGGAGCTAGAGGTCATGGTGTTATGTGAAATGAGCCAGGCACAGAAAGACAAATATTGCATGTTCTCACCCATCTGTGGGAACTTTCAAAGTGGACCTTGTGGTGATGGAGAGTAAAATGAGACACCAGAGGCTAGGAAGGGTGTGTGGAGGGTAGAGGGGGATCGTGAGAGGCTGGCTGATCGATCCACACATACATTAGGGAGAAGGAATATAGTTCAGTGCTTGGTAGCACATGAGAATGACTACAGTTAATAATACCTACTAGAAGAGTGGAATGTGAATGCTCCTAACACAAGGGAATGATGAGTATTTGCAGTGAAGGAAACCCCGACAACCCCGACTTGATCATTATGCACTGTATGCTTACATCAAAATGCACCTTATATAAAATGAACAGCTATTATGTATGAATAAATAATAGCAAAAATTAAAGACCAAAAAAAGCATTCAATAGGGATATTATTATTATTATTATTATTATTTTGAGTCAGGGTCTCACTCTGTCACCCAGGCTGGAGTGTAGTGGCTAGATCGTGGCCCACTGCAGCCTTGACCTCCAGGGTTCAAGCCATCTTTCTGCCTCAGCCTCCTGAGTAGCTAAGACTATAGCTGTGCACCATCACACCTGGCTATTTTTTAATTTTTTGCAGAGACAAGTTCTTGCTATCTTGTGCAGGCTGGGTTTTTTTTTCTTAATATGCTGAATTTATATGGAAGAATGTATTCTGAAATTTCCATCTCTCACTTAGGGAGCATCTCTAAAATGTTGATTCTGCTTTTTGTTTCAATAGCTCCCAGTATTTCCCCCAAAGAATTCCCAACAGTTTACTCTAAGGTTATAAAATGAAGATGGAAGAATGAAGCCTTTTACCATGGTTGGGACAGACATAGGGTGAAGAGTGCTACATATTTGTATCAGAAACCTAGGCTAGGAATAGTTACTGTGACTGAACAAACATTTTGGCTGTGAGTTTCCTGGCAGCCATAGTGAAGAAAGGAACAAGATGAGTTCCTCACGTCCACTGTGACGGCAAGAAGCAGCTATGTGCCAGGTATGCATTTCCCTAAGAGCCAACACTAAGAGGAGCTCTGTGAGAAGGATTTGGGATGGTTACTTTTTCTGGATGTATTTGAATGAAATCTGTGATCTTTATGCACTCGACCCCTAACCATAGGACAGAACCAGGCTGCAAGTCCAGGAAGTACCTGATCCAGGTGCTGGCAGGGACGATGAGGGCACAGTGAGGCAGGGCAATGTAGGACACAGGCCCCACAGCAGAGCAATTGCCACTGTCAAACTGGACGCACACAGTCTTCATCTCCTTCCGGCTGGATGGAAGAGAGAACTTCATGTGCGTGTCGTTCAGTACGTGGCTGACCCGGATCCTGGAGAGGGGCAGAGAGAGAGCCTTCCGTGACACACACACTCGGACGGCTGGCCGCCCAAGGTGGCAGCGCACACCCTTCCCTGAGCCACGACCCTCAATGCGGATGGAACAGCTGCAGGCTCCCCCCAGCTCATCAGGAGCCACCTGCTCAGTCTGGGTATGACATGGGGCTGGGTTCCTCTTTTCTGGGTACATTTTTATCTTTCTTATTTGCATTTCCCTTAGAAGTGAGAAAGGAAAGGGCTGTGATCACTGCCCTTAAGAAGAACTACTAGAAAGTGGAACATGGACTGGGTCTTAAATTGTATTAAGAATCATGGTAAATGTTGCTGTGCGTGATAATGGCACTACTGCTATCTGTTAAAGACATACTGGAGTTTTTATGAATGCCGCTTCTCCCCTGCAAAATGGATAAGATAGACAAAACAAGACTGGCAAAAGGAGGCTGGGAACAGTTGCGAGAGGTTTGTTACACTTATCTCTCTTGTATACATTCAAAAATTTCCATAAGAAGAAGCTTAAGGCTGGGCATGGTGGCTCATGTCTATAATCCCAGCACTTTGGGAGAATGAGGCAGGAGGATCACTTGAGCCAGGAGATCGAGACCAGCCTAGGTAACACAGTGAGACCTTGTCTCTACACAAAATCGAAAAA
Organism: Carlito syrichta; assembly: GCF_000164805.1. Classification (NCBI taxonomy): domain Eukaryota; kingdom Metazoa; phylum Chordata; class Mammalia; order Primates; family Tarsiidae; genus Carlito; species Carlito syrichta. The sequence goes on along the minus strand of NW_007079735.1, from coordinate 81,748 downwards.
TTAGTCAGGCATGGTGGCACATGCCTATAGTCCCAGCTGCTTGAGAGGCTGAGGTGGAAGGACCACCTGAGCCCAGGTGGTCGAGGTTACAGTGAATCATGATCGTACCACTGCACTCCAGTGTGGACAGCAGAGTGAGACCCCCAACTCAACAAATGAAATAAACTAAAATAAAAAGCTGAACAAGAAAAATAAGTCCCAGTCTAGCACCGGGAGGGAAGAAGCCAACACCAGACAGAGGTGGGAATTCTGCCATTCAAAGAACAGACAGTCTGTGCCAGGAGCCCAGGGGTCTCAGAATCAATCAGCAACAGGCCAGCCTGCTCCCAGGGAGTCTCCAGGCTAGGAAGCAGCTGGGACTGCCCAGGGTACTCCTGACTCCCAGCAGAAGGTGGCCTTGACAGCCTCTGAGTCAGAGCAAAGCCTTCAAGGACATTCCCTCTGCACTCTCTGCACACTGACCTGCACTCTCAGTGTGTCATGTCCACAGTGACCCTCTAAGGCACAAATCATTAAGCCCAGGCTGCGTCTGAATGCTGCTCAGGGTAATTATGCTACATGAGAATCTATTATTACTACTCAGAGGACATGGGTATGAGTATTAACTTTAATGCTGTCACCAAACCTTATGACAAGGCAAATTCAAAAAACATTGGAGTCTGTTAGTACCTAACACCACCGCAGATGTACATTTTAAGGTTTAGATTCAGAGCAGACCTCTAGGAAATCATAGTCAAATGGCTGATCATTAGAATTCAATCTTATTTATAAATTGTGGAAGGAGAGAGGTGAGCGTGTAGGGCATTTCACTATAATACTTGTATTTTTCTCTTTAAAATAATGACACATTTTAAAAATACCATATTAAAAGAGTCTGGGACGATGGCATGGGCTCAGGTATGGGATTAACTGAGCATTATGTTGACTGCTCATGAACCTGGGTTCACCCACAGATGTGGTTACTGAAACGCAACATGCAGAAAGGTCTCCCAGTCATTTAATTTAATAACTGCAGCATCACAAGACACATTCAGAATTAAAATGAGAGCGTAAAGAGTCAGACACAGGATGATGCTTGAAAAACTACTTATTTTACATAAAGCTGACTGCCTTTCTGTGAATACACAGGTGTCTAACTTCACAGATTTTGCTACACAAAATGAAAGACTTTTGCAACAAGGTAGTTAGCCAGGATAAACGGCACAAAAAGCCCTCTGTTGCATGGATACAGCCTCTAATGCTTGCTTGGTAATTCTGGAAGAGAGCAGAACAGAGGCAAGCCACCAATGAGCAGCTTTCTTGGAGATCACAGATCTTCCAAATTTACTGCCACGAGGGGGAGGGGATGGCAGCTTCGTGCAGCAAATGAATTAAAACAGAAAATTCAGTAAATAAGCAATGGCAGATTAGGATGCTGCACAAATCTGTTTTAGTAGCTAAAAACCAAAACATCACGCTTCAGCAGACTGTCTTAAATGCATTTCCACGATGAAAATAAGCTCAGTATTGTACTTCGTGTAGACTGTAACATCTTTCACTTCAAATTAGCCCAAGCTTAGAAAAGTGAATGAGCAGAAAACTCAAATAATCTGTCATGTTATTAATATTACATTTTGAGGGGAGGCATGGGGTGGCAATGTTCACAAGGACATCAGTGAGAGACTGACATTTCTTTTCTCGAAGTTTAATTGACAGGATGAGCTAGGGAGAGAAGCCATAGAAACAAGGACGCACAAGAGGTCCCTGGACCTGACATGTACAATGAGGTATTTTGTTCTTTTTTACTACTCATGTATACAGTAGTAATTTAATTATTGGAGATTGACACCAAACAGATGAAGAGAAGAAGGCTACAAAGAATAAAGTCTCCACATAAAATGGATCCCAAGAGTTGCCACATCAAGTTCTCCGTTAAGTTCCAAAGTACTTAACTATTTTTCTAAGCACATCGTCTTAGATATTGTTTGCAACTGCACATACTTGATTTTGTTATTGAAAAATGAATAAAGACCCAAAATAGGCAACATCCTGAATTTTTTTTTTTTTTTTTTTAGAAACAAAGTCTCACTATGTTGCCCAGGCTGGTCTCAAACTCCTGGGCTTAAGCAATCCTCCCATCTTGGTCTCCCAACATGCTGAGATTATAGGCGTGAGCCACTGCACCTGGTTCTAAAATTACTGTAGACTGAGATTGGTGGGGGGAGTAGCACAAGACAGATTCTCTCACAGTGAACTTCCAGTGTATTGTTAAAATTATTGTACATATTGGAATTATGTCAAACACTCAGACCAATTGTCCCACTCTTGCACATGGAAGTGATTTGACTGTACAAAGGTTGTCATCGCACTGATACTCCGTTGGCATGGCTTTTAGCTTTAGGTCACTGAGGATAGATTACTGGCATTTCAACTCACACATCCTTCTCACAAGTACTGGTTCCTTTCAGGATCATCGTAATGTCTGACGCCAGGGTAAAGTTTGCTCCCGTAACGATCACATTATTTTTCCCCAAGGTCGATATTTTCTGAGGCTCGATGGACTTAATGTAGAAGACCTATTGGAAAGAAAAGACGAAACACGAGATCAAAGCTAAGAAATGGCACTGCTCCAAAGAATCTGTTTATGCGCTGCCGTTCGAAAAAATCACTGGGAAATTACAACATTTTGCAAACACAAGCAGACAGTGTTTAATGAAATCAATGAATTCAAGGGAGAGTGCTGAAGATTCGTGTCTCTCACCATGTGACAGCATGAGGTCAAACCAATTAGTCTTTGTCTCACAAGACAGTTGAAAAGGCAGCTGAAGAATCTGACATCCTGTCTGCGGAGTAGTAGCACTAGTTTGGAGAATGCTCACAGCCTCCCCGCCTCCTAAGGCCCACGTATAAGCAGAAGAAAGGAGAAGAAAAGGAGGCCACTGACCATGGGCCAGTCACAAATTCATCGTAAAGCTGAAATAAATGTCCTTCCAGGCAAATTTAATTTCCAAGAAAGCAGTTTATACTTTGTTTATGTTAAGCTAGCTGAATCAAGGACTAGACTGCAGGGGAAGAGATCTCAAGAAGCCAAGCTGTCCAGTCACCTGATATCAAGTAGCTGGATGCCCAAACTGTTGTGGGCAACTGCTTCTTTTTTTGAGTCTCATTCTGTTGCCCAGGCTGGAGTGCAGTGACATGATCACAGCTCGCCTCAGCTTCCATCTCCTGGGCTGCCACCTCAGCCTCCCAAGTAGCTGGGACTGCAGGTGCCCGACCCCATTTCTTTTCAAGGGTTTTCCCATACCACAATCTCCCTCTTGCTATCTGATCCCATGTCCCTGGGTTCCCTAAAGCCCAGTCTCATGTTGTACAGGAGATTGCCACTTGCCTCTCCATGTGCCATGTCTAACAAAAGGCCTTTAAAAAAGCCCTTTATCTGATGACAAGAATAATTTTCTCTGTTCAAAACAAAGAAAGTCCTAATTTATTTTACACTCCTCTTACAGTTGCTCCCACCTATTGTTCTGGTCACTTTATTGCTCTTCTGTGTTATTCAGCAGTCTGTATTATTCCACAACATGGTGACCAAAACAGGACATGGGATTCTCTGATTCCAGCCCACAGCCAGGTCAGCAGATCTGTAGCATGAGGGAACATCATACTTGCGCTCTTATTTTTTCTGTTGCCTTGGTCATTGCAGAGCATACTCACAGTCTTGATATTTCAAAGTGGCCCCAAGGTCCAGATGCTTAATCATGTGACATTTGGCAAAACTAGAAATGCTGAGTGTGTCCACTTGGAGGACACAGTCCAGGAGGAAGCTCTGAGCCACTGGGAGAGCTTCCTGATGTCCAGCACCTGCCTAACACCTGCTTCTACAAGCAGCGAGTGTCCCCTGCTCAGTAGAGGCCTTACGGGGTGCTGGGGCACCTGTCCTGCTGAGATGGATGTTTTCTCACCCTGTTCCTGGGCACACACAGGTGCTCCCAGCAGGGCAGCCCCACCATGCACTGGCACTTCAGATGGGCTTTGCCGATCGAGGCACATCCGTCGTGAATGTCATCATGGCAGTGATGTAACGTGACATAGAATTGATTCCAGTAGCAGAATTTATTTTAATCACTCTGTGAAGGACTTTAGCCTTGTATTTATAGAATCACTAAGGGCCCGAAAGGGTCACTTTAATTATTCTGTTATACTTGACTGCGTTTTATGGGGGAAATTATCTGCTAGAGTGGTACTTGGGATGGGGGGGATTAGCAAAGCCTTCAAGATAAATCTCCTGCAAATGTCAAGTGTGTGTTATACAGCAAAAGGCTTCCTCTTGGCTCTTACATGGTGACAGCCAAGGGAACAAGTATTTACTGAGCACCTATAGGGTCCTCAGACCAGCACTAGATGCTGACGGGACACGTGACCCATGCATGTACCAGATCAGAAGAGGAACAATGACAGTCTGCGGGTCAAATCCTGCCCACTACCTGCCTGTGTGTGGCACATGGAGAAATGTCAGAAGGAGAGTATTTTATGCCACGTGAAAACACATGAGATTCACCTTGGGGCATCCACGAATACCCATCTGTGCTGTGTGACTGGCTGCCTTTCCCCACTGTGGCAGAACTGAGTACCCGCAGCCAGACACCACATGGCCCACAAGCCTAAAATATTTACTATCTGGTTTCTTGTAGAAAACACTGTCAACTTCTGCTCTAGAGGGGTCCTCCATCTTCCTCGGCAAGACTGAACTTTTTTAAAAAGTATAAACCTCAGTGAAGACTCACATTTACATCCAAGTCTCTTTTCTTCCCACAGTCCTTCCCACATCTTATATGAGGGGGAACCCAAAAAACCCCCAGAATTTGTTTATAAAAAAGTTGTATGTTTATTCTTCTATGTTTAAGCTTCAGTCACTTTCAAAGTATTCTCTGTTTGGTGCAATATCCCTGTCGAGATGCTTTTTCCACTGCTCAGAAGTTTTTGAATTCGTTAACTTTGATGCCTTTTAGGACTTCTGCCATTCTAGGTTTCCCCTCTTCCACACTGGCAAAATGTTTCCCTTGGAGGGATTTTTTTCATCAGGGGAGACAACAAAAAAAGCGACCTGGGGTGAGACTGGGTGAATAGGGAGGGTGGGGCATGGGGGTCAGACTGTTTTGGGTCAAAAACTGCTGAACACTCAGTGCGGTGTGGACAGGTGTGTTCATAACTCACCCATTATGAAATGGACAAACATGTTGAAAGAATCTCCAAAAAAAGCAAAGATTCACTGAAGCCCAATGCAGTCTCTCACCACAATGCTACCTGGTCCATGGATGCCGATGGGTTCCTAGAACACTTACCTAGCGGGGGAGGCCCGTATTACAAGGGGCCTGTCCTCCAAAAGATAACTCCAGTTTTTAGGGGGTGTCTCCCTCGTATTTATATACTGTTGATATCTGCCTGAACAAAACATCCAAGCATGCCAAGTAAATGCTACATGTCCATCGTCTGTGGAGAAGAGAGCCGTATAATGAACACAGAAATGATTTTTTAGGAGAATTACATTTTGCTCCTTAAATGGCTACACAAACACCACCAGATGATCTGCCACATCATCTTAGTAACTTTTATTTCCCTGAGCAGAGACAGCCTTGCTCCTTCAAAAGGATTTCATCGTAAGTCCTTATTGTTTCGAGAAGTTCCGCTGGCCGCCTAGGATGGATTCCAGCCGTGGCCTATCTCATGAGAGCAGATGCTCCCAGTCTGCCTTCAAAGAGGGTCAGATGAGTTATCTTTTGTTGCTGGCAGGACCTCTCCTAATCTTAATAAGTGGACACAAGAGCTACCAGAAGGGCCTCCCTAAATAGACAGTGCAGGTATACAATAGAATGTTGGAGACAGAGAGAAAGAGAGGGTTGGGGGCAGGGGGCAGGGAGAGAGAGGGAGAGGAGGAGATGGGGAGACATAGACGGCAGTTTTGCGGCGGCAACAATTCTTAGAAATACATCTTCTGCTTTTGTTGATGAAGATTTTGAAAAATCCAGTACTGACAAAAAGGCAAAGAACACTCTCCCCACAAAGTTTGTTTTTTTGTTTTTTTTTTGAGTTGGAGTCTCACTCGGTCGCCCAGACTGGAATGCAGTTGGCTGCACCCGGCCACCGCAGCCTCGCCTGCTGGGCTCTGAGATCCTTCCGCCTCAGCCTTCCGGGTAGCCAGAATTACAGGCATGCGATACCACGCCCAGCCGATTTTTTGATTTATTGTAGAGATGAGGTCTCGCTGCCCAGGCGGGTCTCGAACCCGCGGGCTCAGGCAATCCACTCACCTCAGCCTCCCAAAGGCATGGAATTACAGGTTGAGCCACCAAGCCCGGCCCCACAAAGTTTTTATACACTCAATATTTTGGATCAAGCTTATACACAGAAGGGGTGAATTTATGAACATGATTGAGCCTGATCCAAAGAGATAATTTACTCCAGCTCTACAGTGGGGTGCCTCCCTCAACCCATGTCTAAGGAGTTCTATACATCCAGCTGAAATACCGCTGACTGTAACTATCACAGTCCCACATTGTTCAGCAATTACATGAGAAGAGTCCACTTTCTGTCGCTTTTATCTGTTTTTTTCTTTATTATTTTTTGAGTCAGGGTCTCACTCCATTGCCCAGATCAGAGTGCAGTTGCATGATCATATAGTTCATCATAGCCTCAACCTCCTGAGCTCAGACAATCTTCCTTTCCTCAGCATCCTGAAGCTGGAACCAAAGGCATGTACTACCACACCCAGATAATTCTTTGATTTCTTTTGTAGAGTTGGGTTAGGCTGGTCTTAGACTCTTGGGCTCAAGCAATTCTACAGTCTTGGCCTCCCAAAGTACTGGGATTATAGGCCTAAGTCACCGTGCCCGGCCTGTCCGTTACATTTTAAAGAATTCAGGGTTATGTTTAAATGACTACCCATTTTGAAATTATTTAATAAAATACTATGAGATCTGGTTGCTACTCCCTACTTTGTATAAAAAAGCACATTAGAAACTGGTTAATTAGTTTCTGCCCAATTATTTTTATTTTTTATTTTTAACTAAGTTATTCTCAAATACTGTATTGGAAATAGCATAACCACTAAGAAGTAGTTATCTTTGAAAAGGTCTAAGAAGATTACTCCTGACAGTCAGAGTACCTTTTGTGAAGTCTGACGTCAACACAATTCAAATTACCATGACATTAATGGAGAAAATACTGCTATGATTGAAAGGAATATTGGAGAGAGGTGCATTAGGATGGCTCAGTTTATTAAGACCAAATTGTACTCTATTAATCTGTTAAAAAAAAATCTGAATATAGCAAAGCTCTCTATAGGCCTGGACCTAAATCAACACTCAGTAAAACATCTCTTAGATTTTCACTCATGAAATTAGTTCAAACAGGACTGGATAAAAAATCACATGGATTCGAACCCAGCTGGAAATCTGAAAGCAAACGACATTAGAGAGATGAAAGGTGGCATGACTAATTAAAGGAAAGTGTCCTGTAGGGCCCTACAGGGGCAAGGATGGGGTTCAGAATTATTTAACATCTTTATTAACGACCAAGAAGGAGACAGAAGTAATATATTAATGAAATATAGAAATTGAACAAAGTGGTCACCAGCAGCAGAATGGGAGAGTCCAGGAGGCGAGATACTGAGAGAAAATAGCAAAACGCGATTCCAGCAGAGGACATGAGAGACTTGGAGCAAAGTGGCCATCCATGGGGTGTGTGGACCCTGGGGCAGATGCCTTGTCATGACCCCACCAGATGCTGGGGAGACACGGGATACACCTTTAGTTGGTCCTGGGAACGCCTCTTGCATAGACCTGGAGATCCCCAGGAGTAGGTGACAGGCTCCCACTCTGTCTGAATAGACCAAGCCTCACTTCTCTGACCTGGGGCCATGTCAGGCGAGACTGACATGGCTGGGTGGGGATGCCAAGAACACCCCCAAACATGCTGCTTGCCCTCTTGGGCCTTTGGAGTGGCTTCTCAGAACTGGTCTGGGTGATTAGAAAGCCAGAACCGAGGGGTTGGGGGAATAGCCCTTCCTGGTCAGTGGAGGCCCCAATTCCAGCTTAAATCCAGCCCCTCACGACCCCCAACCTGGCCAAGTTTCAATTCCTGAATGAGATTCCTGCTGTTCCCCCCACCTATTTTCTGAGTCAAGGTCTTACTCTGTTGCCCACAGTGGACCTATCACATTCACCACAGTCTTGACCTCCTGGGCCCAGGCAATCCTCTCACTTCAGTCTCCCAAGTAGCTGGGACTACAGGTGCAAACCGTCATGCCCGGCTAATGTTTTGATTTTCTATAGAGACAAAGTCTCACTATGTTGCCCAGGCTGGTCTCTAACTCCTGGTTCAAGTTACCCTCCTTCCTCAGCCTCCCAAAGTGCTGGGACTACAGGTGTGAGACACTGTGCCCAGCCTCATTGTGGTTTTGAAGGTCACAAAAAGAGTTCACTTGGTTTTCCCATGAGAATCAAAAGGCATATACAGAAGTAACAGAGGAAGGAAAGGGGAAGGACAGGGAAAAGGAAGGACAGGGAAGAGGAGGAAAGAAGAAGAACTTGCATGTCGCTTCCTTGAGAGCAGGAGGCACACCCTGTTAACTTCTGCCCTGTGGTGATGAGCACATGAGAGAAGTAACAACTAGAGAGCAACATCACATCACAGGCCTTCATATTGCTCCTTCACAAACCGCTCTCTCTGCTCTCAGTGGATGAAAGTGCAGATATGAGGTTGTTAAGAAACGGAAGAAGTGCCAGGAGGGGGCGAGGCCAAGGGCCCCAACACAGAGTTGCCCACTAACATGTTTAGACAGAGAGAGGGAGGGAGGGAGGAAGGGAGGGAGAGAGAGAGAGAGATTGATTGATTGAGAGACAGGCACTGGGCTTTGGAGCTGAAAACACTCCCGTGCAAGGTCATGCCTAGATGCTGGGCTCATTTCCCCGTTCTGGTCATGCCTTTCCTGGATGCAATCCCTTGGCAGGTGACAGCTTCTGGTCAGCATATGGGGCGAGTCCTAGGTCACCATGGGAGGGCTCGCAGCCCAGCTAGGACTAAGTCAAGACCTGACGTCATAAGTGCCACATCCTTGGAGCAGCACATTACATACATTAAATTCATACATTTCACGGGATGACAGAACACATCAAAATGGGCCCTATCCATTAAAAAAATATGATGTCTTCTTTATTTTTTTAAATATTTAGTTTTTTTCTGGAGACGGGGTCTCATTCTGTTGCTCAGGTTGAAGTGCAGCAGTACAATCACAGTTCACCAAAGCCTTGACCTCAAGCAATCCTCCCAACTCAGCCTCCTGAGTATCAGCTGGGACTATAGGTGTGCACCATCGTGTCTGGCTAATTTTTAAATTTTTCCATAGAAATGAGGTCTCACTATGTTGCCCAGGCTAGTCTTAAACTCCTGGCCTCAAGAGATCCCCCACCTTGGCCTCCCAAAATACCAGGATTATAGACCTGTACCACCATGCCTGGACCAAAAGAAAAAGTCTTGAACAGCACTCCATTGCCACTGAAGAATAAAGCCCAAACTCCTGGGGCTAGTAAGTAAAGCCCTATCTGTGCAGTTTCACTTCAACCTTGAGTCCCATAATTCCTGCTTCCTCTGCTCAAGTCTGGATTACTTGGGGTTCCCTGTAATGGGGTCCTGGACTTTCCTGTCCCCCCTGTCCCTACTTCTGTTTTTGCTGGTTCCTCTGCTTAGAATACCTGTATCCGCGTGCCTGGTGCTTCTCCTCCCTCCAAAAGGGGCTGAAATGCCATCTCTATCAATCAACCCACCCATCAATCACAGACCTAGCCAACCACACTGATGAAGTGTTTTTCCCCCGCCAGACACTGGGCTGCAATAACCAGGAAAAACTAAGACAAGGCCCGGGGCTCAGAGAGGCTCTCTGGGCTTGTTACTTCCTAGTACTTTCCCTCTGTTAACATCTTTACAATTTTGTGCTGTTATTGATGTGTTCGTGGATCAGATTCTTGAGGCTGAAGGCCAGAGATGTGGCTCATTCATCTGCGTCCTCCTCATGGAGCTCCAAGAGGTGCTAGAGAAGGACTCAAAGAGGTGCCCAAGTTCAGGACCCTGGAAGCTGGGATTGGGCCCACACCACCCCCAGCACCTCACACACAGGGAGCACTTGGGATTTATATGATGAGGGGATGCATTAGAGAAAAGCAAGCAATGTCTTCTTGGGTGGGGGAGAAAGTCGCAAGGACGTTGGGTGCTTTGTTCAAGGCCCACATGAAGACCCCAAGGGAAACCAGCATGTTACCCACTCCACATGATAAAGAAAAACAGCAGTGCTTCTCTGAGCATGAGCAACACTCCACCCTATCAGGAAAGAGATGTTCCGCTCTGAGTCACATATTTAAGGAAGATGTTTCTCTGTCAACAGATATCTTTCTCCATGCTCAGAAGGGCAATCCCCAGAGCATCGTGGAGAAGGATCTGGGTTTTTGTTCATTTCAGCCTCCTTCTCTTTTTGGTGGTCGCAGTTCTTTTAACCACACAGTTCAGAAGATGCAGAAAGACACAATACAGAAAGCGAGGGTATAGTGACTTTATTATCTTTTTCTTTAAAAGAAGTTTAAAAAGCTACTGCTTGGACTCCAATTCAGTAATAAAAAAAGAATGAATTAATGATACATAAAAGAACTTGGATAAATTTCCAGAAGTTCTTTTAACCACACAGTTCAGAAGATGCAGAAAGACACAATACAGAAAGCGAGGGTGTAGTGACTTTATTATCTTTTTCTTTAAAAGAAGTTTAAAAAGCTACTGCTTGGACTCCAATTCAGTAATAAAAAAAAGAATGAATTAATGATACATAAAAGAACTTGGATAAATTTCCAGAAGTTCTTTTAACCACACAGTTCAGAAGATGCAGAAAGACACAATACAGAAAGCGAGGGTGTAGTGACTTTATTATCTTTTTCTTTAAAAGAAGTTTAAAAAGCTACTGCTTGGACTCCAATTCAGTAATAAAAAAAGAATGAATTAATGATACATAAAAGAACTTGGATAAATTTCCAGAAAATTATGTTGAGTTTAAAAAGCCATGACCGATACAGTGGTTCATGCCTGTAATCCCAGCACTTTGGGGGGCCAAGGTGGGCAAATTGCCTGAGTCCAGGAGTTCGAGACCAGCCTGGGCAACATGGCAACACCTTGTCTCCACACAAAATAAAAAAAATTAGCTGGTATGGTGGCACATGCCTATAATCCCAGCTACTCAGGAGACTAAGTCGGGAGGATCACTTGAGCCCAGGAAGTCGAGGCTGTGGTGAGCCATGATTGTGCCATTGTATTCTAGCCTGGGCAACAAAGTGACACCCTGACTCAAAAAAAAAAAAAAAAAAAGAGCAATCCTTCAAAGGGAACACGTGGATTATTCCATTTATATGAAATTCTTGAAATGTCAAAATTATAGAAATGGAGACCAGATGAGTGGTTTCAGGCATCAGAGATGGGGCGTAGGAGGGAAAGGGAAGTAGGTGTGACTCCACAATGACAATCTGAGAGATTCTTGATGCTACAGCTGTGCCATATCTTGACTGTGGTCCCTGCTTGTGTCCTGGCTGTGATGCTGTGCCATAGTTCTGCAAGACATTACTACCGAAGGAAACTGAGTCAAAGACACAAGTCTTCTTCTTTACAACAACATGTGAATCCACAATGATCTCAAAATGAAAGATTTAATTTTTCCGAAACAATCTTGAAAAACAAAAACAAAGTTGAAGGACTCATACTGCCTGATTTCAAAATTTACTACAAGGTGACTGTAATCAAAGAGTGTGGGACTGGCCTAAGGACAGACATACAGACCAGCAGACTAGGAAAGAGCACTGAGAGTAAATCCTCCCACATATGGTCAGGTGATTTTTGACAAGAGTGCCAAGGCCATTCAATGGGGGAAGGACATTATTTTCAACATGGGAAAATTGTATCTCCACATACAAAAGAAGGAAGTTAGACCTTTACCTTATGCATTAATTCAAAATGGATCAAAGACCAAAATATAAGCAGTAAAAACCTTTAGAAGTAAGCAAAGGAGGAACACTTCATGACATTGGATTTGGTAATAATTTCTTGGATCTGACACCAAAAGCACAGGCAATAAAAGAAACAAATAGACAAATTGGACTTTATCAAAACTGAGAACATCTGTGTACTATAGGACACAATCAACAGAGTCTACAGGCAACCTATGGAATGGGGGGAATATTTGCAAATGATAAAGGGTTTATCTCCAGAATATATATATGTATAAAACTTCTACAACTCAACAACAAAAAAGAACCTGATTTACAATGGGCAAGGACTTGATTAGACATGTCTCCAAAGAAAACATCCAAATGGCCAGGAGGCACATAAAAAGATGCCAACATAACTCATCATCAGGAAAATGCAATGCAAAACCACAGTAAGATGCCACCTCGCCCCACTCAGATGGCAACTAATAGACTAAACAGAAAATACCAAGTGTTGGTGAGGACGTGGAAAGACTGAAGTCCTTATATGCTGTTGGTGGGAATGTAAAGTGGTATACCTTGATGGAGAACAGCATAGAGAGTCCTCAAACAATTAAACACAGAACTACCGTATAATCCAGCAATCCCACTTCTGGGCAGATACCTCAAAGCACTGAAAGCAGGATCTTGAAGAAAAAGTTGTACATCCATGTCAGTAGCATCATTACTTGCAATAACTAAAATGTGGAATAGCTAAAAACCTAAGTGTCCCTCAGCAGATGAATGGATAAACAAAATGTGGTACAGACATATGATGAGATAGGATTCAACCTTAAAAAGGAAGAGGATTCTGACCCATGCTACCAAATGCATGAGTCTTGAAAACACTGTGCTAAGTGAAATAAGCCAGTCACAATCAGACAAACACTGCATGCTTCCACTTCTCTGAGGCACCTGGAGCTGACACATTCACAGAGATGGAGAACAGAATGGCTCTGGGCAGAGGGGGAAAGACGCGAAGTTATCACTCCATGAGTGCAGAGCTTTAGTTTTGGCAGATGAAAGCCTTCAGGAGATGGGTGCACAACAGTGTGAATGTACTCAACACTACTGACAAACACACCTAAGAATAGTAAGAATGGGAAATTATATATGTTATGTGTATCTTACCAAAATGTGAAAGAAGTGAAACAACAACCAAGTTTAATTAAAAAGAAAAGGTCACTGTCTCCCTGATACAAGTCCCTGTCACTATGTCTTAGTTTTACAAACCACCAGGAGAGAAAGTAGCCATCACTTAATAAAACCTCAAGACTCTCCCAGTCTGGAGACATCAGCACACCGAACTTCCTAATGCCTTTAATTGACTTCATAATCCACTTTGATTCTCACTCCCTCTGCCAGTTCCTTAATTCACCTAAAGTTACGATCAACTTTTCAGTAGTGATTAAGAATGTGCTACTTATTTATGTTGGCACTTGACCTTAGACAGCAGCAGACAGGAAGTCAGAGACTCAGATTAGTCATGGAATTGAAAACTGTGCCTTTTTTCTTTCCAGTGTTGTTGTAACTCGTCCTCTCCCACTAGACCCCAGGTTAATGAGAGCAGGCCTTGAACTCTTCTCATTTTTCAGCCCATACAGTTGCTCAATGAACTCTGCTCTAAGCACAGCCACTCATGTCCTGCCCAAAAGTATTCACGGTGTCATGTTCCCGCTTTTCAAACATGACCAATGTGAGAGCTTAGTAATTTACTAAAAGAAAGTAAGAGGCGTTTCCACGGAAATCTCATGGAGAAGAAATCATTTTTGAGAAGGGGAGAGAAATACACGTTCCACGACAACTCTGTTTTAGCACCATTAACTACTGGTTAGATCATCTCTACCAAGTAAAGAAAGCCATTCGAATTGAGATGAGTCTGCACCCTTGGCACGGACGCCAGCCACACACAGATCCCCCAGCAGCGCCCACCATGTGCGCTCCAGGCTGACTCCCCACAAGTGGCAGGCCACATACCCTGCCAGCTCTCCCCAGCGAGCTACAAAGTCACCTTTCACATTTTAGAACACCATTTTTCATAATTACAGAGTTTTAATTTCTCTTATGAGTGTGCAGCCTTTTATGTATTGAGCCAATTAAGTGAAACTTGGTTAAAAACCAAAGGTAAAAAAAGGGAATTTTGGTAGAAAGTAAAAATGGGGAAAATTTTTAAGGAACCCAAACAATAGAAGTTGACACTGTCATCAAAAGTTGGGCATTTTCATTATACACACAAAAGTGGGGTCTGACCTGTGCACCCTGGCTGGTCCTGTTACCCTTGTTCTCCTGGGATCGTCCCCCTCCAGGCGTCTTGGGTGACTTCTCAGCAGCCACCGGACATTGTTCCTGGAAGGGAAAACATGGCTTCAACACCAAAATGGGTGGGACGTTCAAATGGTGACACAAACATGAAAGTCAGGGTGGGGCTGGGTGATCACAAACGTTTATTTTTGAAAACCTTGTTAATACCAAAAGCATCACTTTACCTGGTTTCTCTGATAGTCAGCAGGATCACAGGCTGTGAAGGGGTGGATGCACTTCTGCTCACGTCTGCACCAGGCACAGCCAGTTCCAACACACACTGGGCATCTGGCAACACGAGAAACCAACTCAATTCCTACATTTTTAGGAAAATATTTAGAGCTGAGAATTTCCCTCTGTGGCTCGGGATACAAGCGTTTAAAAGAAGAGAAAAAAAATCTCTGGACAGACTGAGAAGAACTGGGGGAGAGGGTACAGTTCTTGAGACTGGGTAGAGTACTACTCTGTTCCCTGCTCTGGGAAGCCCTCTGGTTGCTGGACTGAAATCGCACCTGCAGGAGTGTTGCCATGGCAACCAGAAGCTGGGGTCACCTGCTGGTCTGCAGACAGCAGGAACACAGTGAATCTGCTTCTGAATCCTGTTCTGCTATTTGTCTACCCTCAGGTGAGTCCCCCCAGAGGGTGAGCTCGGTCTCTCTGCCTCCACCCCCCAGAACAACAAGCCCTCACTCACTCCAGCAGTCTCACTGCCAGCTACCCAGAAGATGGTAGACAAAAGGTGTTATCTGGCCAGCAGAGAAGTCAGGGTGCCAGGGTTTGCTTTACAGTAAAATCAAGCAAGAACTGTGTCCACTAATCAAATACTCCATCATGCATGGGTAACTGTGGCGGACTTGAAAAGCACTTACAGAGGGAAAGTAAAAAAGCGGAGATCAGGGCAAGCCTGGAAACACAGTTATGGGAGGCTAGAGGAGGCTTCCTCTGGGGACAGGGGCCAGATCTAGTGCAGGGCGAGGGGACCCAGTCGTATTTCACACATGACCCAAGGCATTCTGGAGTGTTCTGAGGGGCTGACCTATGAAGCTGCGGTTTCCATGAGAGGAGAAAACAGTTGCTTTTGTGTTTGTTCAGGCCCCCAAGTGGGCTTGAAGCAAGTCTGGATGATGCTGGTCCTGCGCTCAAGTGTGACAACTGCACCATGCGCTTTCCCAGCAGGAACCATTACCTCCTGAGAGGGTGCTCCCCTCCCAGGAGAGCTGGCTCTCAAGTCTGGCTCTTAACTGCCAAGCTGTAGGGACCTGAGGCACATTCCTTCCCTTTGTCTGGCCTCAAAAACTGGGGGAAGTGCATTATCTTTTTAACTCTTTTTGAGCAATAAAACTCTATTTAATTCTCCCCTTTTTTCCTATTTTCATGGACTTCTGAGACTTTCTCTATCAAGTTTTGTATTTTTTTCCTCTCTAAATTCATTCTGCTTCTTAGAAATAATTGAGCCAGACCTTGTGATCCTTTTCAAAGTGTCTCGGCAGGGGAGTCCCGGGGCCTCCCGCTGTAATCACTGTGGAGAAGCTTCCTGCCCGGCTTGAAGTTCAAGCTCATCTCCCCACCTCCCCATTGAAATGCTGGTTTCCAGGCCAAGCTACAAGAAACACTCCAGTCAATCAGCCCTGGCGTGACCTACAGAATTGTTCCCCACACAGCTTCTCAGTGGTCTCCAGGGGCCTCACTCCAACTTCCATCTGGAAAGTCAGACCTCGGAGAAGCACATGGACTCTGTCTTCCCTGCTTTGGAAGCAAGGAGTGCGGCATGGCCCTCGTTCAGCTCAAAGGGGCCCCAGGGGTGAAGAGTGGCCGCAGGAGGTGTGATTTCAGTGAGAGATGCCCTCTGTCCCTCTTAAGTACGACTCCTCCTTCCCCCAACTCAGCCCGCCTCCTGTCCAGGCTCCCAAAGCCACTCTGCTCAGGGGAGCATCCAGCAGGGCCCTTTCTTCTTACTTCAAGGCTGCCTCTGGGTCTTGGAAAAACACAGCCAGCACAGTGGCCTTCCTGCCTCCCACTAGGCTATGCCCCAAAAGGCACTCTGGAAAGTTCGATGCCCCAAAAGAGTTCTTTAGGAAATTGAGGAGCCCAACAAATAAATAAATTGAGATCAACAAGAGAATATGCAAATTTCAAATAAAATCTTACTCTCTTAATGATGAGCAGTCGGTAAAGTTGAGTCTGTCTGAAAAATTCCAGGAACCGAAGGAGAACGTCACATTGACAACTAAGGCATCTGGAGGAAGGGGAGAAAAGTCATTTACAGCAATTCCTGCTACCATCAAGCATAGCTGGAAATGCAAAAAATAAATATTTCTGTCTCCTCTGCAGAGCGGGCAGGCATGCCAGCTGTTTCTAACATTTCCATCGGTATGTGGTGCCTTCCCTATGGACCCTGCGGCCAGGCAGTCAGGGTGCAGGCACAAGCCTCCAAACAGCCTAAGCCACCTCACATTCCAAGCTTCCCGTGGATAATCACTAGGAAAAAGCCATTTTACAGCTCATTTACATCTCATACTCTCCCTGGGATCACTATCTCAGCTTGTAATTGGCCAAGGCGTAAGAATAAAACAAGTCACTGAGCAAGAAGAGCCTAGAACACGAATGTGTGCATACTTGCAAGAAAAAGCCACACTAGACGCTTGCCTCACAAACCCCAGAGTGTGGCTCCCATGGGCAGGGAGCCACAGTCTTCCTGGAGTCCACTGTTGCCAAAGCTATGATGAAGGCTTCCTTACTTACTGTTGAAGGCCTCCCCATTGGCTGGAAAACCCCAACAGAAGAAATGAGAAGAATCCAAGAGTCTGCTCAACCAACGCTTGAGAAATGTAACATCCTGTATCTCCTTAAACATGTATACTCTGCCCACGGCATGGTCCCAAGCCCAGCTGTCTATCAGGATCACTTGAGAAGTTTATAGCAATACAGATGCCAGGGTCAGCGCTTAGACCTCTGATTAAGCAGGCTTTGGGTGTAGCTCTAGATTGCAATGCTCCCAACAGGATGGTCATGCAGAGCCAGTGTTGTGGGGTCCACAGCCCAGAGCAAAATTACCAAGTTCTATTCTGTTCAAGGACCAGAATAAAAGACGAGATTAATATCTTTTTCCACATATATAAATGTGTATAAATGTGTGTGTGTATGTGTGTGTTTTTAGAGACAGTTTCTCACTCTGTTGCCCAGGCTGGAATGCAGGGGTGCCATGATAGCTCACTGCAGCCCCAACCTCCTGGGCTCGAGCAATCCTCCCACCTCAGTCTCCTGAGTAGCTGGGACGACAGGTGGGTACCAATGTGTCAGCTAATTTTTATGTTTTTTGAGTTGGAGATTCATGACTGTGAATGGCTACGTGGTACAATGTGCTACCCTAAGCACCCAGTGACTATGTCGTCGCGAGTCCAAGCTCCCTTGGGCTCCGAATGACAGTCGGAGACAGACAAGGCACTGCGGGCCTCTGCCCGCACCGGCACTGGCTGGAGTCTTTCAGGGCTCGTCACAGCTCCCCGGGTTCGTGGCTCCCAAGGCCCTCTGTGGTTCCTGCTGCCTTCTCTGGTTTTTTCTCCCTCTCTCCACCCCTGCTCCATTTGCTCAGACATTGAAACCCCTTCCAGGCCTTCCAGCAATGCCTCTTCTCTCCGGACCACACACAAGCAGTCCATACCTGGAATGCTCTTCTCCTCCTCATTGGCTGGCTCAACTCCACTCCAGGTTTGTATAGGAGTCACTTCCTCTGGGAAGCACTCCTTCCCCACCCTGGGTCCAGCTGGCACAGTGAGCTGCCCACGTCTCTCCACTCCACTCACTATAGCTGCCATGGGTGGCCCCTGTATCCCTGGCACCTGGCCTGGTGCCTACATGGGGGGTGCTCCACAAACACTCCGGTGTGGACAAACGAATGCAATGAGCTCCAGCTGTGAGAACACTGGCTGGGCAGCTTCTCACCCTTGGTCACACCCTACGCTTCCAATCTCTGCATGACTGAGGCCCGTGGGTAGTCAGTCTGATGTCTAGTGTCACCCTCCTACCCAACTTACTCCTCTGTCACTGTCCAGTCACCTCTACTAGTGGGGTCCTGGGGTCAAGGAATGAGGTAGAGCAGAGGTGAGCAGGTCCAAAGGGACAAGCAGGAGCCAGACAGAATCCCTGTCTATCTATCCTGGGGAGCCAGACAGAATCCCTGTTCTCCAGCGTGCTTCCTCGGGTCACGTGAACCCAAAGTTTCTCTTGCTTAGCTGACTTTATGCCAAGAGACCAGAGGAGCTCACATACCTCTGTGGCTTGCTCTGGTCGGGATATTACAGGCGCAGGTCTGGTTCGGAGGACTCCGACCCCGGCAGAGGTCCCTGTGGGTGTCCACGTTCCTCACTGTGCACTGTGAGTATCTCGGAGGGACGCCTCCCCACAGGGTCACTGTAGTCTGCACAGGGGAGGAGACACAGGTAGGAAATGGGGGTTTCTGTATGGCCTGCCCCACCAGACCATCTTGGGGCCCCACGTGAGCTCACCCTCCCAACCACCAGGGAGGGAGGAATTCCCAGAAGAGCTGACATAGACACAGATGTGCACTGACTGTTTGCTTTGCTCTTTGGTAAACTGCATATTCCCATTCTTTGACCACTTTTCTGCTTTGTGCGTGTTCTTCTTATCGGCTTGTTAAGAGCTCTCTGCATAGTGTGGATATTAATCCTTATCTGCCATCCTCTGACACATATTTCCTCCTAATCTACTGTTTGCCTTGTAACTTCTGTTTGTGGCATCTTTTAGCCTTGCACAATGTGTTTTTATGTCATCAAATACAGAGTTTCTTGTCTTGGCTATAATGTGGGTCCCAAACTCTAGCTTATAGTCTAACACTAAATTGTTCCAACGTCTTTATTGTTTTATTTTAAAATGTATATCTGTAATACATCCAGAATTTATTTTTATATATAATGTGAGATAAAGGTCTAACTTTATTTTTATCCAGATGGTTAATCAGTTATGTCACAACCATTTATTAAACAAAAAACAAATCTTTCCTCACTGAACTGAAATGCCATTTTGTCCTATATTAAATTACCATATATCTGGAATCTATTTCTGAATTCTGCTTTGTTCCAGTAATCTATTGATCTCCTTCTAGTGCAATGTCACCGACTTTTTACTACTGTAATTTTAAACATATTTAGCATCTGATAAAGCGAATCTCTCCTTATTTATCTTTATGTTCATAATTTTCTTAGCATTTCCTAGACATTATTCAGCCACATGAACTTTAAGGTCATTGTATCCAAAGGGCCTGAGGGGACTGTGAGTCTCACTGAAATTGTATTAAATACATGCCTTAATGTCAGAAAAATTGATATCCCTATGATACTAAGTGTTCCCATTCAAATACATGACTCTTTTTCATTTGTTTTTCTTTGATCCAGAGTTTCCTTGGGAGGGTGTGCCTTGGTCTCCCAGGTTTAAGATACCTTTGTCAACTATTCCTTATCACTAAGGACACTTTAGACAATAGTTAGAGGAGGTGGCCTACTTTAAAAACTAGCCACGGTTTTGTTTGTGGTCAAACATATACTCAGCTTTGGGAGGAGGGACTATTGTGTGTGTGTGTGTGTTTGTGTACAGGATACGTGTGCGTGTACACATGCATGCATGTGTGTGTACACTAGGAACACAAAAAGAAAATCTTGAAATTTCCCCAAAGTGACTTCTTCCTAAAAAAATTTATCCAAAGGAACAGACAACCGGGTTTCCTGTTCAGGAGGAAAATTAAAGGAATGAATGTGCCCACGGTGGGCTCCTCTGGCATCAGCTTCAAGAGGAGCTCTGGTGGGAAGGCAAGGCAGGGGCCTTGAATGACACCCCCTCCAAGGAGCCACAGTCGAGACACCCTGGCAGGTGTCTGTCCTCGACTACACTCCAACCTTCCACCAGACCTTCTGTACTGCTGCCTGAGCCTCTGTGGTTTCCTGCTGCCCTGCTAAGTCTGTGCTAGTCCTGGGGGGTCACTCCCTCTTCCCATTGTCAAGAAATTCTGTTTCTGAGTCACAGGTGCATGCTGCCTGAAAGAAGCAAGTTCTTTCAGTCCACTTCATCTGGAGTAAAGTCCAACCATCTCTAGGGGACCTGAGCATAGGCATGAACCCCAGACCATCCCCCTCAGCTGGTCCCCAACAACTGGCTTCCACGTCTCCAACCCGGTTTCATACCTGCTCCACACCTCAGCACATGGCCATGCATTATCTTGTATTCAAATGTGGCTTACATGAAATTCATTGCTCAAAGATTAAATGAAAGTATCAGAAAGTTTTAAAAAATTTCATCTTCATCAATTCTTCAAAATGTTCCACATTTCCTTCTAGTTCTTACCTACATTGTTTTTACATAACTGTAATCATTCCATTTGTTTATTCCATAATATTTATCAAGTTCCTGACATATGCTGAGTGCAACACAACGTACTGAATACACCAGTGAACCAAACCTGGTCCCTGCCTCCAAGAGCTTACAGACTCGTAGAAGTACAGAACATCCTACTACAGTAAATTGGAGGAGGGCCACACAGCATCAAGAGATCATCAAGAGGTGACTGAAGGCTGAGCCAGACAGTCCAGTGGAAATGGAGACTCGAACAGAGTCAATGTGCCCTTAGAGGTAGCATGGGCAGGACTGGAAGTGGCAGATGTGGAGATGGAGGATGAGCAAACGGGTGGATGGAGGTACCATGGGTACCACATCTGAGATGCACACATGGAAGGAGGGGTGGACTTTGGGTGGAAGAGTCAAGATTTCATTTCTGGTCATATTTAGTTCAAGACTTCTGTGATACTTGAGAGGACAGATATGTCAACTTGGATGTGAGCCTGGAGCTCAGAGGAGCCATCTAGATTGGAGAGAAGGGAGACATGGACATGGGGATGACTTACAAAGCCACAAAAGTGGAAAAGGTTGTCTACAGACAAAGTACAGGGAAGAGAGAAGGACCCCAAACTAGGCCCCAAACAACTGCAACAGTTAGAGTCAGGGAGAGCAGGAGTCTGCAGGGAAGGCTGAGGTGTGGCCAGAAAGGAGTGGTGAGGGCGTCATTGCTGGCAACAGAAGGGGTCAGGAATGCCACCAGCCACCAGGTAAGATGAGCACTTTATCCTGTCTGCCAAATGACTGCACAGAGGTCACTAGTCACTAGTGTCATAGTGAGGGCAGGTTCTGGAAAACAGTGAGACAGAAGCGGATTGAAGTTGATCTAAAAAAAAGGAGCCAGCATGTGGCCTCAGGTGCAACAGAGGCGCGAGTAGCCTGTGAGTGGAAGGTGCTTTCGTGTGACTTTGGGCTCCAGGTGAGCATCGTTAAAAAGCTGAAGCTTTGGCTTAATAAACCCTGTGTGGGAATCCTTGCCAGGTTGATGGCTCTTTCTTGAATCGAACTGGATTAAGAGGAAGTGCAAACACAAAGGTTCTCATGGGATGCAGAGGCACTGAGGGTCAATCAGCAAGCAATCGCCATGGGGCCAAAGAGCTCCTTGCTGCATGACATTCCATCAGGTCGGCAGACCATACTGTATTTATTTTTTTAGAGACAGGGTCTGGCTCTGTCACCCACGCTGAAGTACAGTGGTACAGTCATAGCTCACTACAGCCTCAGCCTCCTGGGTTCAAGTGATCATCCTACCTCAGCCTCCCAAGAGCTGGGACGATAGATGCTATCATGCCTGGCTCTTTTTTTGTTTTTGTAAAGACAGGGTCTTGCTATGTTGCCCAGGCTGGTCTTGAGCTCTTGGCCTCAAGCGATCCTCCCACCTCGGCCCCTCCAAATGCTGAGATTACAGGTGAGAGCCACTGTGCCTGGCCAACATAACATATTTTACTTAGCCACTCTCCTTAATGCTGAACAGTCTGATGACTTCCAGGTTTCTAATTCTATAACTGCTACCGCAATAGCATCTTCATGCTTAGGGTTTTTCTTCTTTCAAGTTACTTCCTCAGGATTCTAAGCCTGAAATTAGTGTTTCAAACAGAATGAATATATTTATGACTTTTGAAACACGCTGCCAAATTGCTTTCCAAAAAGGTTGTGCTAATTGGCATCACCAACACTGGGTGCTAGCATAGCTTATTATCACTTTAATTTGTATTTATTTGAAAACTACTGAGGTTGAACATATTTCCATATTTGTATCTATTTTCTGAATCTCCTCTTGTGGGAATGTATTCTTTGGCCCACTTACTCTTTGGTGTCTTTTGAATTTTTCTTAGCTTTATTATCTTATAATTAATATTTCGTTTGTGGCAAATATTTTCCTGAAGTGTGTGCTTCAATTATCTCTTATTTTTTGTTGTATAGGTGTTTTAGAAAAGGAAATAATGTATATGAATATTTTCCTTTTATTATTACATGCTATATTGCTTCAGAGGTAGGAAAATAATCATACTTTCAAATTATCATATGTTCAATTCCATTTTCTGTTAGTTCCTTTAAGTTCGCTTTTTATATAAATTTCTTAGTCTAAATTTTTATATTTAACGTAAAATATGAATTAAGTTATGTTTCCACAGTACAAGCCAGTTATCTCAATACTTTTATGAAATCATTCTTTTGCTTACTCTTATATTATGATGTCTGATCTTTAAAATGTTTGCATCTATTTCTGAGCTTTTTAACATATTCTATGGATCAGTATTCCTATTTTTAAGCCAGAATCGTGGATTGAATCATTGCTGATATCTCTATATCTATCGATTAATCATATATCTATTAATTATTATCTGCCTATTAATAACCTATCTATGTTTACAATCTCATGGAGTGGTCTTGCCTAAAATAAACTTTTTTTCAAAATATATTTTGACTATTATTGATCAGTTCATGCTACCCCAGATGAATTTTATATTAATGTAAGAGAAAATACATATTCAAACTTCAGTGGAATACCACAAAACCTAGAAAAACAGTCTGAGGAAGAAGTGATGCTTGTACGATCTCTTCCCACCAAGAAAGGCAGCTTGTTCCTGAATATATTCAAAATGTTTTCCAAAGCTTCTAAGAAAATACCTTGTATGTTTTTTGTTTTTACTTTTATTTATGCTTATGTTTTTAATTGATAAGTTTTCACTATGATGGATTATAAATAGCTTTAATACACCACTGGTCTGTTATCTAATTACTATTAGAAAGAACAGCTTAAGCTAAGATGTTCAAAGTCAAAAATCACATTTTTTGGTAGCTGTCTCCAACACGTATCTCCTAATAAAAATGCTTTTAAAATATAGGCTATATACTTTGCTTTTTAAGATTATGTCTGAGTATTTCTGTTGTTTTTATGAATAGCACCATTTTTAAATTGAAGTTAAAAGTCTGTTTTACCTGACATATAGTAAGTTATTGATATTTGACTATTTGTCGAATGTCCAGCACTTTATTTAACTTTTACTCATTTGAATAATTTTAAAGCTAATATATTTAGATCTTACAGATATGCAACCACTTAACGTTAGCAAATGATGGAATTTTTGTAGATTTCACCCCAATAATTATTCTTGTTACTTGTTTCTTGTATTACTGCCCTGGATAGAACTTTAAGAACCACGTGGACACTGTCAGTTATGATGGAGTTCCTTAACTCAGTGCTGGTTTGAAAAGAGGGTTCCTAGCATTTCTCCTTGAGGAACCATATTGTGGGTAAGAAAAAATTTTATTCCTATGTTTTTCTGTTTTTATTTGTCTAAGCCATTTTTACAGAATGCTGAAATCTCTTTATAGGCATACAAACATACAATTTTACATAATGCAAAACTGGGTTTGTGTCTTTATCCTCTTTCGTTTGTGCACGCGAGTCTCTCCTCTGTTATCTTTTCTGTGTCTCTGCCTTCTGTACCACATCAGTCATGCCACCAGGGAAGTGCATGTCTACATCCTCATATGACTTTGTCAATCCTATTCTCCATGCTTAAATAATCATGTAGAGACATACTGGGGAGTGCTAAAAAAAAAAAATGTATACTCATTTTAAGCGGTATTTTCTATGTATTAGTTTTAGTTCCCGTAATCAGAAGTAACTGATGATGGTAACCAATGTGACTTGTGCTAAACTTTTGCTATTGGTACAGATGGAATATGACAATTCTAATATAGTTGTTCCTTTCTTAAAATGAGTGTACATTTTTTGGCACCCTCTGTATATACATAAACACACACTCTCCAATCAGTGCAAGATCGTGTTATGCATACTTCCTTGTGTCTTGCTGTTTTATTCAACAAAACTTCACAGAAATCCCTCCAGGATAACCAGAATTGCTCTAATTATTTCTTTTTAATGCCGATCCCATAGTGAGTATGAGGATGTGCTGTTTTCTAATTGTTTTGTATAGAGAAACAAAGCTTCTTGTGAACAAGAACAAGCTTCTGTAGCAATCAGGAGTTTTCTCTACCTCCAGAGTTACAAAATGTTACTAGGCATATGATGGACAATGGGCAAATCCTCTGTGAATGGAGATAACAGATGAAACGGCCACCCACATAGGTCAAAGTCAGGTATTATATAAACAAAGGAAGACTGAGATTTTCAGGTAAGTCATAGGTGGCCACAAGGGTGGGAAGTATTTTGAAATAATATAATCAAGAAATAGAGTCAGATATCTTATCAACACTAGTAAAACAACCAGTGGAAAGTTAGTTTCAAAAAATAGCTTTAATCAGATTACTAAATTCTTATCTCCTTTACTTGAGAGTCATGGCAGACTACAGAGTGAGGTCATGGTCCTGTGGGAAGTCTCTGGTTGGTTAGGGTCAACCACAGAGGCTCGGGGCGGAGAACACAGCACTAGTGGTTGTTTGGGCGGTAAGCACTTTTTGAAATGCTCCAGATTAGATACAAATGGTGATTAATATGTAATAGTAAACCCATATAGGTATGAAAATTGAATAAGCAGCACTTTTTATTTCATGAACAAGCTACTTTCTCCACTACATTTAACTGAAGTATTCGCCTTAATTTTTTCAAATGACAAATAAAAGAATCTTCCATAATCTTAACTATCAGAATCCTAGCTATATTCAAGATGGGGTCTCACCCTGATGCCCAGTCTGGTGTGCAGTGGCACAATCATAGCTCACTGTAACCTTGACCTTCTGGGCTCAGGTGATCCTCCCACCTCAGCCTCCCAGTTAGCTGGGACTATAGGCGTGCACCACCACATCCAGCTAATTTTTTGCAGAGATGATATCTTACTATGTTGCCTAGGCTGGTCTTCAACTCCTGGGATCAAGTGATCATCAGCCTCCCAAAGTGCTAGGACTATAGGCGTGCGCCACATCAGGCCTGGATCGTGGTAATTTCTACCATCCTCTATTAGCGCTGAAATTGGCTATTTTTCAGACTAATAAGAGAAGTAAAAACTTGATCCTCTCTGTGTTTGGATGTGTAAGCATCCCGCCCCCGGCTCTCAGTCTGACTCAGGGCTGGCAGGAGTTTGTACGAAGGTTTGGGAAGTTTTTTGTCCCCAGGAAGACAACAGACAGTGACAACAGCCAAATAGTGATGGGTTGTGATTTGAAAGCTCACTTCTTCCATAATTTACAGCTCACTAAATACCCGGGCTCTCCTTTATTAAATGTTAAATCATCCTAAGTGGTACAGCTCTTGCTATTCATTTGAAATGGCAAAGTGTAAGGTAAGGAGAAAGTGGCCCATCTCCCTGCTAATGTGGCATTCCAAGACAACACAGCGAGTGCAGCACAGGTCAACTGTCTGCTGCAGAGGACACTGCACCATTATTCAAACACAAGAGCCACAATTAGGAAGAAAATGTCTCCCTCAGCACCACAGAGATGGTGAGTCAGGGGTTCCATCTCCCCTCAGAAAGGGTCTGGCATGAGACACGAAGATGTGGGAACATGCCCCTTGCTCCTCTCTGTCATCCCTTCAGGGCTGATGTGCTTCTGTCACAGCAAAAGCCACTGGCCTTCCAAGGAACCCAGTGTGCAATATTCACTGCCCACTTCTACCAACGTTGTTGGAAACCACGTTCACAGGACAGCTACTAGGGGTAGCCTGATCCATTAAGGGATCACAAAATCAACACAAAATCCTAAATGAAACCATACTTACAAGTCCTGTTAACCATGACCCTGACCTTTTCCCCTCTATTTTAAAAACTGTATTTATTTCTACAACATGAAAGTCCAACTTTTTTTCAAATTCAGCTATTGAGAGTCATCTTTGGCTTTCCATGACAAACTCCATGAGAGCAGGCCCACAAGGTGACCTGGCTGCTGCTGGAGCCCCAGGGCCATGTGGAGTGGTGACAACTGGCCAGTGCTCAACAGGCATTTACTAAAAAAGTAGACTGCCATAGCCGAGCTAGCTTGATCACCAACAGACACTTTACACCCAGAAGGATGCGAGCATCAGTTGTGCAAAACGAGACACCAAAATGAAGACAATTAAAGTCTTTCCTCTTACCTTGTCTCTGCTGCTTCGAATGATCTGAATTTGAGGGCACTTTTTCACTCCAGATGAAATATCGAGCCAGTTTTCTATGTTCTCTAACTGTACACAATCTCCTTGAAAAGTGCACCTAGAAAACAACGCAACAGAACAGCAACCCCACACATGCGTTAGTTAAGACTCTATCCCCTTGGCATTCATACCGAATGCAGGCTTTGGAGAGTGGGAATGGATTTGGAGCGGGAATAGGAACATGATGCTAGAACCATGAAAAGCAGCAAAGAGACAGCAGTGCAGTTTCCCATCGTGTCAAGGGGCAAGGAACAAACATAGCAACATGTTGGACTCTGACTCTGGAGCAATCCTGCAAGAGGACACTGCCAAACACATCCCAGGCACATCTGTGCATGGATTCTAAGATGAAGAGCCCCCCTTAGACACGTGGGGCAAAGAACAGCCCAGGAAGGCATTTACATAGTATATAAGTTTTAAGTGTGCAATTCATTTTCAGAGTATCAACTCACTGTGTAACTTGTCTTTTGTTTAAAAGCTACTACTTTTGCTTTGCAGCATAATTAAATAAAAATATTTCAAGGACAAAGTCTGCCTAGAAATGTGATAAGATTTTCCATCACAATCTGCTATATAACATTTATTTAGACAGACACCCAATGACACCAAAAGATAAAGGCGAAACATTTTCCAAGGTCACCTTCCCAAGTCAGCTAGCTCAGAGGACGCCCTGAAGGAGTTCAAGCTATGTCCAGAACCAACTACCCTGATGAACAGATGCTCAGAAGCTGAGTGGTAAGTAACATCACTGGTTCGCTTGACATGTCAGTCTTGGTAGGTCACACAAACTTGGGAACCCTTGCCTCCCACCAACCCCTCAAGAAGAGCAAACACCAAGTGCCATGTGATCTTCACATGGTGGTGACTTCCATAGATATTCCATGGAATGGATAAAGGAAAGGCAACATGTCCTTGGCATCTGTCCCCCTCAAGGCTAAAGGTTAAAATGAAAGAGCAGGGAGCCAGTGATAGTGATGTTTAAAAGAAAGTGAAAACACAGGAATCATAAGATTGACAAACAACCCAGGGGTGACCACATTCAGCTGTGGGGAGACCCCGGGGGATCCCATGGACAAGTCTGGATTGGACCAAATAATGTATCTGGCTCCATAGAGGTTTTACTTCTCTCACTCTCTCTCTCACTTCTTCAGAATTGAGGCTCATGGCTCTGTCTTTGTTAATTTGAATATTGCAAAAACAGAACAGGAAGTTAGTGAGTTTCACTCAGCGTCATCCCCAGCACAAGACTGGCGCGTGCGCCGTCTTCTGACATCTGGACCCAGCTCCTGTGGGCACATCTGTGTCTCGCCTCCCCCCACAGTGGTGCCAGTTCCCTCTCCGCATTATAACCATGGGGATTTTCATCAGCAACTCTCCAAAGCCATAAATTTATCTGACCCTTGACGGCCAGCTCGTCCGTCACGGACATTAAGTTCAAATTAAGATGCCTCTCAATGTCAGGGAGAGTTTGCAACGGAGGGACAAGCACCACTGGCCTGAGAAGCAGAGGATGACCAAGCCAGTTTTTTATTATGTATCTGAAATAGATCGTGACTGTCAAAAACTCCCTGCCTCTCTGGTTTGTGGAAGAAGGCACTTCTTCTGCCTATAAGAAAAAAATAACCCAGTTCTACCAAGACTGGAATACAAATATTTTTGTAGGCTCTTAATGCTGCCTGGGAGTCAAAGCCTAAGGCTGCCAAAAAAGCAAGTGTAAAATATTTCATACAAATAGTGCTGCAATTCGCCAATTTGTAGGCAGCAAGCAGTAGTGCACTGAGTTATCACTCCCTTTCTGAACTCCTGTGGCATTTCTTGTCGGAACCACAGATTTTGGTATTTAATCACATGCTGCCTAGAATTATAGCTTAACTGTTTTATATGTCTATGTCAGTCCTCCCCAGGCAAGCCCTAAGTCCCTCAAAGGAAGGGAGAAGGTCTTTAATATTTCTTTAGCAAATCCCTCTGTGTCTGGCAGCACAATATGCAAATACTAGGGTTTCAATAAATATTTTTGAATGAATGGATGAAACATGAAATCTCTACAGGTCTTTTCTGCTGGTGATTTTTCTTCCTAGAGTTTTGATTTATGTCTGACTCCTCCTTATGCCAAAGAGACTATTTTTAACATAAGCTAAAAGTCTAAATCTGGGGATCAAATTAGGAGTTGAGGTTTTCAGGTTATTTTGAAAAAAATATATAAAATGAACCTCTCTCATTTCCTGTTCTGAATAAGGTTAAAACCAAAATCTAACCACATTAAGCAACTAAACATAAATTCCTTGTTTATAAAACAATAAGTAACTATTTTTTTTTTGAGTTGGAGTCTCCCTTGGTCGCCCAGACTGGAGTGCAGTGGCCGCTCCCGGCCACCGCAGCCTTGACCTGCTGGGCTCCGGCGATCCTTCTGCCTCAGCCTTCCGAGTAGCCGGAATTACAGGCGCTCGCTACCACGCCCGGCTAATTTTTGATTTATTGTAGAGATGATGTCTCGCTGCCCAGCGGGTCTCGAACCCGCGGGCTCAGCATCCACTCACCTCAGCCTCCCAAAGGTGCGGGATTACAGGCTGAGCCACCGAGCCCGGCTAACTATTTTTAACATAAGCTCAAAGTTCAAATCTGGGGAGCAAATTAGGGGTCAAGGTTTTTCAGGTTATTTTCTGAAAACATGTAATTAAACTTTAACTTCCTATTCTGCATAAGGTAAAAACAAAATCTAACCATGTTAAGCAAATAAACAGAAATTCCTTGTTTATTTTAAAAAAAGAAAAAAAAAAAAAAACACCTCTGACTGGGCATGGTGGTTGCACACCTGTAATCCCAGCACTTTGGGAGACTGAGGCAGGAAGACTGCTTGAGACCAGGCTAGGCAACATAGTGAGACCTTGTCTCTAATTAAAAAAAGAAGAAGAAGAAGAAGAAAGAAAAGAAAAAAACCAAAAGCCTCTGAACTCCTATTCCTTGCCTCTCACCAGTAATTAAAAAAAAATAAAGAAAACGCAAGCTGTGCCACCAAGAATGAATAACCAGATGGCCACCCAGCAACCGCATCCTATGACTTCTCAAATACTGCAGATGATGAGAACTTCAACACAGCACATGCCCCACACACGCATGTTTCCTAGGGAGGGGGGTGGATCTTGCAGCTCCTGTATTTTAGTAAACACAAGCAACTACTTTGAAATCCTCCCTCCTGAAAGCTATCACCCTGACTCCTGTGTGCCAGCAGGAGACCTGGTCAAGTGCGTAAACATTCAGCTGCTGCCCTAATCAAATTAAAATCCCCCTGCCAGCCACGCCTTTGAGAGGGTGACCCTCCTGATGCTCTCCAAGACAGGCTGGTCCTCAGAGGCTGCACCACAAGTCTGCAGGCCGCACGCAGGAGGAGACTCAATCTGGACAGGAACAAGCACTCTGGAGAACATGAGGGAAGTGGGCTTGCTTTCTCTGCCTGGACTACTGCCTTTGCCCCCTCTACTACTGGGGATTCACACCAAAGTCCAAGATTCCCAAGCAGTATTTTCTTTTTTCTTTCTTTTTTCTTATTCAGTCGGGGTCTCACTTTGTTATCCAGGCTGGAGTGTAGTGGCATGATCACAGCTCACCATAGTCTTGACCTCCTGGGTTCAGGTGATCCTTCTGCCTTTGCCTCCTGAGTAGCTGGGACAGAGTCTTGCTGTGTTGCCCAGGCTGGAGTGCAGGGGCACAGTCAGCTCATTACAGCCTCAAACTCCTAGGCTTAAGCGATTCTCCCACCTTAGGCTCTAGTTGCTGGGACTACAGGTGTGCACCACCACACCCAGATTTTTTTTTTTTTATCATTTTTTCAAAATTTATTTTTGGTAGAGATGAGATCTCACTATGTAGCCCAGGCTGGTCTCAAACCCCTGGGCTCAAGAGATCCTCCCATCTTGGCCTACAAAAGTGCTCTGATTATAGGCGTGAGCCACCGTGCCTGGCAGTATTTTATTTTTCTAGTCCTTATTTCCAGTTGGAGTGCAAGCTTACAACATAAAGTCAAGAAGCAGACACAAACCCATTTGCAAATTATAAAAGAGAACTTGCCTGGGCACAGTCACACCCTCCTCACCCCCAACTGATAAAAAGATGTGTTACAAACCTACCTGGCTACACCACGATCAGGAAGTTCCAGACACTTGCTTCCAAGTTTGCTGTTGGAAGTTCAGAAAGTATTTCCCTCCAGTGGGTTTGCTTCCTAAGTTCTTAGAAATCCATGTAGCCCATAACATCCCCAAATAACGCCCCCACCACACACCAGACAGAGGGAACATCACTCTGTGCCAGGCAGGGTTCTGGTTAATTCTCACAACAACCTCATGTAGCGTGAGGGAGGAAACAGAGGATCAGAGAAGTACAGTAATATGCCAAGGTCACACAGCCACGAGGTGGCCGAAGTCTCACTTCAGAGCCACGAACCTGTCCACTCAGCTTCCCTTAGATCTTGGCTTCCCTTAGATCCTGACCACGGTTTAATAGAGGGCACCAAGATAAGGACATTCAGAGCTCCTGCTGGCTCCCTGGGGCCTCAGTAGTTGTTGGAGGATGAGGCTGGGCCAGGATGAGGGAACAGGGCTGGGGACCCAGGAACAGAAAAAAAAGAAGGTAAGGCAGAGTCTCTAGGACAGAGAGGATAACAAAGATTTGGGAGGGAAACAGAGACAGGGATGCTGAAGGGCTCTAAGTGTCCCCTGTCATTAGCCCTGAATGCAAAACATCCAGCTAAGGTTAGCATTCCAGGCAGCCCTAGACTTATAAATTGTGCTCCAAAAATATTTACTTGCAAACCATTTGTTTCTAATATAAAATACATTTTCCCCATAGAAATAATGTTCCCAACAGTAATTATGTTTCCAGGTTAGCCCGTGAAACTCATTTGTCCCTAATGTGACTTCAATATGATCTACTTGTGATCTGGGAGGGCAGAAGGCAAGCCCGCCACCATTTGCACTCCTCCTCTTGTTTTCTGCTCAGCTGGGGGCCTGGGAGCAGTGCCCAGCTGGATCGACTTTTACTTTTCTTATTTCAGTATTGTACTTATACAGCATTGCTATTTTTTGCAATGGGCATGGTTTAAATTATTAATTGTTCTCATGCCAACACAGAACAGGGAGGCCAGTCTCTGGAAAGGAGGGAAGTTTCCAGGCAGGGGGAAAGCCTGTGGGTGGGTGGGGGGACCTTGGGATGCTTAGGCTGGGGTCTCGAAAATGCACCGCGTGCTCAACCTTGAAACACAAACTCTGAGATGTGACTTTCACGTCCTGCCACTCGAATTTCACCAGCATCCTCCAATCTCATTGTTCCCGAAGAACAGACAGTCCCTGAAGGAATCTGATAACCAAGTATCAGGTAAGTGGTTCGAATGTGGGGTAAATGCGAACGTTCCCGAGGTTCTGCCCTAATATAGTATCAGAAAACTTTTAACAAGGAAACAATCCTGCTTCTCTCTCAGGAAACAAGAGCTGCCTCCGCACTGGGTGAAGGTTTCGCTCCAAGAGCGGCTCAAGGTCTTCTGCTAAGTGATCTTGGGCAGACATCTGCATTTCAGGGAAGGTGCAGACCCCGGGGGAGGGCCAGGCAGTCTCCAGAACTGGGGGTCTTCCACGACAACTGCCAGTCTATGGCACGAAGAAGCCAAAGTCCACTGAAGAGAAGAGGACAGGGATTCTGTGACAAATTAAACTCCATATTAAAGGGCACCAGAGTTTTTAAAAGGGGAATGCCAAAATGCAAGACCAAAATGACTTGCTGGGAAAGCTGAAAGCTGGCTCTTTCTCACTAGAGCTGAAAAGCCAGCTACCTGATACAATTATGCTAATAGCAAAGGCAGCTTAGATTTTTTTTAAAAGCAAAAGCATCTGATGACATGCCAGGCAATGTCTTTTCACATGGCTTTTGAGTCACTTATTATTCACAACACACCTACAAAGTAGCTACAGTAATTGTCCCTGCTTCATAGTTTGGGGAAACTGAGGCACAGAAGGTTCCAGGTTACATTTTTAAGGTCACAGAGTCAGTCGGCAGAAGAAATGAGATACAAAACCAGGCAGGGTGGCTTCAAGGCTAGTTCCTCGCCCACTGCCCCACACTGCCTTCCACAGCAGCTACTGCCACTGAGCCCTTCTTAATCTGTCTTGTGTTGCCATCATAGGGGACCACAGACTGGGTCATCTATAAAGGAAAGGCCCCTGAGAAGCCCTGGGCCAAGGGGCCGGCATCTGGTGAGACCCTGCTTGCAGCACCAGCCCATGGCAGAAGGCAGAGGGGCAGGAGAGGGCAGACGCACGTGCAGGAGAGAGAGCCCAACTCGTGCCCAAGCCCTTTTCCAGCAGGAACTCATTCATGCACAAGAGCGGAGCCCTCATGACTCAAACTCCTCCTCTCACAGTCGCCTGGGGGAGTCAGGTCCCATCACATGAGTACTGGGTGACACTCACACCATGGCCTTTCCAGTTCCCGTGCACCAAGACTTCTGGGAATTACCGCGTCCCACCTTGCCACTGCCCGCATGGAGTAGGTCTTACTGTTGCCACATCCATGTTAGAAATGCAGAAACTGAGCAGCAGAGGTTCCCTCCCTATGCCTGGTGGGGGGGCGAAGGTGCTACCCAGCTCACCGAGGAGGGCTGTGTTCAAGGTGGGAGGCTTCCCCCACCAAATCTCAAACTCACTGCTAATAGAGTGGGTTCTGTTTGTAAAAAAAACAGACAACAACAAAGATGGGGAAGCAGATGTGAAGAGAGGTCGGTCAGCATGGTATCTGGAACTAGTGTCCATCTCTTACGACAACAGCAAATTGTTCAAAAATTTTAGAGGCTTCCAAGGTAGCAGCATCATAGATGCCAACATAATACTAAAAAGGTTCTCCCAAGGGATGGCTATATAGGAACAAGTACATTCCTTGGGTTGCTTTGGGTATTAATGCTAAAGTCGGGTTCAAGCAGGGTTCTATTGCCAAGAAGCTCAGGTAACTGTAGTTAAGTTAAATAGTTAAATAAATAAAACTAAACAAGGTTTTCTGCTGCAGGACTTTTCAGCACCTTGAAGATGCCACTGTGCTTTGTAATTTTCCAAGACAAGAATGAAAAATGCACCATCTTCCAGCTTTTTTGTTGAGGGATGTTCTGAGGGGTTAGATATTCTAACCATATACTCTGGGAAATATGACTGGTCTTGTTTACAGAGCAATAATTCGCATGGCAGAGCAAGCTAGGAAACCCTGTGCATTTGGCTAATTTGGGTCACTCTTACAATGAATCCCAAGCGCCCTCAGCATCCAGCCCTCACTATCAGCTGGGCTCTCGTGCAGCCTTTCGGGTCTCCTCCTCCCAATTCTAGTTCCTCCAAGCTCCAAGCGACAACAGGTTTGCTCTCAAGCACAGGCTGTGACGCCACTGCCTGCTTTACAATCTCCCAGGACACCCTCTCTCCTACCCAAGGCTCCCTGAGTCATGCACTTTCCTGACCTGGGCTGCAGCCCAAGTCTCCACACATCTCCCCTTACCCCAACACTGTGATCTAGCTCCAGCCTTCCTCTACAATCATCCTCAGGTCCTGGTGGGTTGATGAATCTACCTAGACTGCAAGCCCCTGAAAACACCCTCCCTACCCCCTAGAGGTGCCTGGCAGAGAGATGGCATTCAATCAACATCAGCAGGGCAAACACGTCAAACCCCAGGCACGTGCTGTTCCCACTGCACACCTGGGGCCTGCAACACCTGGTAACGTATTCCTCATTCAAGGGCTAGTTCAGTGTCACCCTCCAGCCTCCAGGCAAAGCAGCTGCTGCCTCCTCTATGTCCCCATGACATCTTCATGCACTCCTAGTCTACAGCACATTCATTCATTGCCGCTCCCCTGTATCTATGACTAGACCATGAATCACCGCAGGGAAAGGCCCAACATCTTCCATTTGACACCCCCAGGGCCTGGCACCACACCTGGCATTCATTCTACAAGTTATCAAGCGCCCACCAGATGCCAGACACTGTACCAGGCACTGGGGACACATCACTGCATCTCACTAGCCTGTTCAGTCCCCTCCCGGAATGAGCTTATAGTCCAGGAGGCACGCTGGCAACACCAACTAAAGAGAACTTCAAAAGGAAGAATGTCTTCTGCAAACACCAAAGATTCCATAGGAAGGAGCTTACTTTAGATTGGCTGGACAAGAAAGATGGCATTTCAGCTCATTGTTCAAAGATGAGAACCATGAAGTCACATCAAGAGGCATGGGAAGAGCATTCCAGCAGAAGGAACAGCAGGTGCCCCTGAGGTCACTTAAGACATTGGCTCTGCAATGAATGGATGAAACAGACCAGCCTGGCTAGGACCTCGAGAAGGAAGGAGGAAAGTGAGTGTGTTGCTTACAAGTTGGTGACCTAGAGCACACCATGTGAAACCTGTCCCAGGTGCTCCACCTGCAGAAACACAAATAACAGTTTCCACCTCATGAAGTTGTTACTATGATGACATCTGCTTAAAAAGCTTATGATAATGCCTTGATAAATATGAGTTGTTGTTGTTGTTGTTATTATTATATGGGCTGGTGGAACAGGGAATTTAGGCAAAAATTTGGGTGGCATAAGCCAAACACTAAATGGGGGACAGGGATGTGGGCAACTA
This sequence comes from Carlito syrichta, assembly GCF_000164805.1. Lineage (NCBI taxonomy): Eukaryota > Metazoa > Chordata > Mammalia > Primates > Tarsiidae > Carlito > Carlito syrichta. The sequence goes on along the minus strand of NW_007079735.1, from coordinate 46,280 downwards.
GCTGGTCGAATATCCCTGTGCATTACACAGGTAGACTCACCCCAGCATGCCTGCTCTATGTCAGGAGGAAGACACGGCTCAGGGCACTCAGGGACCCTGAGGTGAGAGGATTGCCTGAGCCCACGGGTTCAAGACCAGCCTGGGCAATTTGGCGAGAACTTGTCTCTACAATAAATAAAAAAATAATTTTTTTTTTTTAGTTGAAGTCTCACTCTGTCACCCAGGTTGGAGAGCAGTGGCATGTTCATGGCTCAGCACAGCCTCGACCTCCTGGGCTCAGGTAATCCTTTCATCTCAACCTCCCAAATAACTGGAGCTATAGCCATGCACTACCATGCCCCACTAATTCTTTAATTTTTTTGTAGAGATAAGGTCTGGCTATGTTGCCCAGGCTGGTCTCAAACTCCTGGGCACAAGTGATCCTCCCACTTCAGCCTCCCAAATTGCTGGGATTACAAGTATGAGCTACTGTGTCAGGCAAGGAGGGATTTTTAATCACAACTCTCCCTCCTCCCAGAATAAAGGGATCTTTGGGGTATCCTCATGCCTTGAGCACCAGTTATTAGAGCACTTTTCGTAGTGTACTGAAAGTAATCCCACATGTACATGCCAATCAACAGGCCAACTTAGTGAAGGCCTACTCGCCTTTGTCCCCTCAGGACCGAGTACAGGGTCTGGCCCATGGCTGGCATTCAACAAAAGGTAGCTGAATTGTATGAAGAATTAAATTCTGGTCTGTGTCTCCATGATAACGGCATAAGTCATTCCATTGATTTCTTTGTTTTTTTTGAGTTGGAGTCTCACCTTGTCGCCAGGCTGGAGTACAGTGGCATGGTCACGGCCACCACAGCCTTGACCTGATGGACTCAGGCAATCCTTCTGCCTCAGCCTTCCAAGTAGCTGGAACCACAGGTGTGTGCCACCACACCTGGCTAATTTTTGATTTATTGCACAGACAAGGTCTCACCAAGTTGCCCAGGCTGGTCTTGAACCCATGGGCTCAAGCAATCCTCTCTCCTCTGCCTCCCAAAGTGCTGGATTACATGTGTGAGCCACCACACCTGGCTTGTCTCACTGATTTCTATTAGGTTGGCCCGTGAACTGGCATGGCGGATCACCAGCCCTGGTTGTGGACCCTGAGCTCTTTGGCATACAAAACCTGTCAGTAGACTGTGGCACTCATACAAAGGGGATCTGTGGCCTTTGTCCCATGTGGCTCTTCTGTGGGTGATGAGTGGCCTAAAAGTTGGTGTTTCTAATTCCAAATGCAAAGCATGAACTAAATAATTTAGGAGAGGCATGTTTTAAAAACAGGTGGCAGCTGGGTGCGGTTCCGGCTACTTGGAAGGCTGAGGCGGAAGGATCGCTGAGCCCAGCAGGTCAATGCTGGGATGGCTGTAAGCATGCCACTGCACTCCAGCCTGAGAAATTAAGTAAGGCTCCAACTCAAAAAAACAAACAAACCAGAAAAACAGGTGGCATGGACATTAACATGGGAAATGCTACCTCTTGAATCAGGAAGGTTTGAGTTCAAAGCTTCTCCGCCACACATTCCCTGTGAGGCTTCTGTGGGTCTTAGTTTCCCTACTAGTAAGCAGGTAGCAATAATACTAAAGCCCCATCTTCCTGGGAGCCATATCGAATCCCATGCTCGGCCTATCAGAAAGGGTGTACATTCCAGAGAGCAGAATAACAGCATCCAAATGTTAGAAAACGTTCCAAGAGTGAAACAGGAGTGGCAGGAAGGCTCGCGTGAAGACCTGAGTACTGTGTGTGGCTGTGGAGCGGTTGCTGGGAACAGGACAAACACTGGGTCCCTGGGACGAATGAGCACCTTTGAGGGATTTTTAAAAGCCAATCAATACATTCTTATGAAAGTGTATTCTTCCTGAGATAAGGTCATTTCCAAAAAATCTATCCCATTAAAGTGAGTATTTACTAAAAGGGATGTTCTTAATGGTGGTTGCTGGAAGTCAGAGAGCATCACTTAAAGAGACGCTGCAGCTGTATGTTTGGATGTTGAGGTCCAAGCCCTTGGCCGTCAGCCCTACTAAGCCAAACGCCCTCGCTTCGGACAAGACAGCTTTTTCCTGGGCCAGTGGGGCCAGCTGTCAGGGATGCCATGGGGGGGGAGCCAAGCCTTCACCAGTTGTGTCCTCTCCTCGCCTTCTGTTCCAAGATAAGTAGGATGTATCCACAGCTGGTAGAGGAGGTGGGGGTCTGTGGCCCAGGCTGGCCCCAGGTCCCTCTCCAGGGTTGGAAGCCCCTGTCCCTTCGGGGAGCATCATAACTCAGATGCTCAGGCTTGCCTGCACCCAGGGAACTCGGTTGATTCCCCAGGCCCAAGCGCCATATTCCCAGCTGCTCCCTACTGCTTCCTCCCACAGACACTCACCCTACTTGCGGCTACACAATTAGTCAGCACAACATGGTCCTTGCACGAGGAGGAACTGCCCATCCCATCATTCTCATCATCACGGTCATCAGAGCTGCACTGGACCACAGCCACATGTCACCACAGACTCCAGGTGTAAGGACTGCCCAAGGATGCCCGGATTGGAAAGGGAGGAGGAAGGGTCTTCTCCCAGATAGCCTTCCTGGCCATTCCGCTGAATACTGGGGAAGCTCTGACAGATATCTTCAAGGCTGAGTGTGTCCCTTCCCAGTGAGGCCCTGAGGACACTGTTTAACATGTAACCTCTCTGTCTCCAGCCAGCGCTCCCAGCCCTCTTTTTGCTGTACTTGTTACCAACCTGTGATGAATACGTTCTCTATTGCCTTACTTATTTTTATACGTCCATCTGTCCTCATGTCATGGGTTGGACAGTATTCCTCCCAGGCTCACATCTGCCAGAACCTCAAAATGTGACCTTATCTGGAAATATGGTCTTTGCCGATGTCAAGAGTTAAGGATCATGGGATGACATCGTCCTGGATTTAGGGTGTCCAATCACTGGGATCTTTCTAAGAAAAAGGACTGGGACACTTGGTCACAAACAGGGAAGATGGTCATGTGGAGACTGAAGCACAAATGGGGTCACCCAACCCCATATCAAGAAACACCAGAAGCCAGGGAGGTACTCAAGGGTCTCCCCTGGAGCCAGAGGAGCTGACTCTGCTAAGACCCTGATTTCTGACTTGTGCTCTCCAGGAGCCAGAAGACTAAGGCTGAGAGGGTCAATCTGTCGTGTCCCACGCCCCTGGGAAGCTAAATCACCTCACTAGAAGGACCTGGTAGGTGGGATTGCGACCTGTGTGGTACTCTGTGGGAGCTCAGTGAACATCTCTTGACTGGCTGTGTGTATACTGAAACTTTCTAGGCAGGACTTCTCTAACTCAGCGGCCCTGAGTGCCAACGTCTTTCTTCTGCAGTCCATTTCCAGGAAGTCCTCCCAAGGGCCATCTGTTCTAAGCTCTCCCCTTCTCTCCCACTGCTCTGAGTGGTGACAGCCCCTTTCCTCTCCCCTCTTCCCTCTTGCTGCCCTGGTGGATAGAGGCCTGGGAGCTGGGGCTGGTCCCAGAGTGGAGGCCTGGCTCTGTCACTCGTGCCACTCTGGTGGGCAGAATAATGGCCCCAAAGATGCCCACGCTCTGACTCTGGGGCCCAGGACCAGCTTACTTCATGGTGTCTTATTCCATCTGGGGTTGCTTTCACAGAGTGCCACAGACTGGATCATTTACCAAGACAAGAAATGTATCTTCTATAGCCCTGGAGGCTGGGAAGTTCAAGGTCCAGGGCCACGTCTGGCGAGGCCTTCACGAGGCGCCATTCCATGCAGAAGGCAGAAAAGGAGCACAGAGAGAGGAGCCAGACTCACGGCCCAGACCCACTCTCCTCAGGAACTCACTCCATACACCAGCGCCAGCCACTCGAGGGCCAAGTCCCCAGGACCATCACTTCTGAGTGGTCCTGCCTCTCGCACAGCTGCACGGGGGACATGCTGAAATTTGCACGTGACACGGGGCCTTTGGAGCAGGGCCTGAGTAAATAACCTCAAGATAGGACACTGTGTGGGTGAGCTGTGTGGGCCCACGACATCCAGGGGTCCTTCCAAGAGGAGAGAGGGTCAGAGAGGATGTGAGAGGAAACAGGATTCGGGGGTGGGAAGGGGTTCAAAGATGCAGGAAGGCCCTGAACCAGAAGCACAGGCGACTCTGAACAGGACAGGGAAACGGAGGCTCTCTCTAGCCTCCAGAGGAGGCCACCCACCCTCAATAGTAGCTCCCCGAAGGCAAGGCCTCAACGTGGGGACCACCAGGACTGAAGGTGGCGGGGTGCTGGAGTTTTAAGCTGTGGAGTCTGTGTCACACATTTGTATGGAGGAAAGCTCCCACAGCCAAGCCTGTGTCTCACCAATCAGGGAGGGTGGGACACACTGGACAGGCCGGCCCGCCCCGGGGCACAGAAAACTCATCCTCCACCGGCCCCTGCCTCCGCCAGGTCTCTGCTCGGCCCGGCGTTCGCAGAGGCCACGCAGTTGCCTCCAGAAGGAGCTGGCACACCTGCAGTTTCGCGCCCACGGGCACAGCCCAAGCTCTGAGAACGCAGCCAGGCCAGGGCAGTC
>NW_007079735.1:40610-41695 GCF_000164805.1 Carlito syrichta | reverse complement strand
TAGGGAAGGCACTTGCTGGGAACGAAGGGCAGGGCGGCCTCGAGTTGCAATCGAACCTCTCATTTGTAGGCCTGGCCTTGAGGACAAATGCACTCAGGCTCCATAGCAGCTCCTCTCCTGGGCTGGAATCGCTCTCTTGCCTCAGCAGGGCGGCCTCCGCAGCCGGCTACTGATGTGCGACTGTCCACACAGAAGATGCACGTGAGGGTACATGAGGTGGTGCCCCGATGTCCACAAGGGGGATGCACACGGAGCACACGGAGCAGACGTCCGGCCGTGAACATGGGAGACGCACGCAGGAGGGGCACAGGGCGGTGCCGGCCATCTACACAGCTGCATGGAGCCTGTCTCCCCCCTGGAGCACCTGGAGGAAGGGGGTTGGGGGTGGGGTACCTTCGAGGCCCCTGTGGCCCTTCCTGGGCCCGGCCTGAGGAGGACCAGCCCCGTCCATCACGCAACCGAGGCCCAATGGGAGCCCATGGGCTGCAGAAATGGCTTCTAGTGGAAGTGAGGGCAGAGGCAAGACAGCCCCTCTCCGCTGAGGAGCGCGGACTGGCCAGTCAGGGCTGGTGCGAAATAACAGGTCGCCGATGCCTGCCTCAGGACACCCCGATATTTTTAGTAGCAAGGAGGGGGTCTCACTATGTTGTCCAGATTGGCCTCGAACTCCGGGTTCAAGGAGTCCTCCCACCTCAGCCTCCCAGAGTGTTGGGATTACAGGGGAGAGCCACCGCCCCCTGCCTCATGATTACTTATTTATATATATTTATTTCAGTTGGGATCTCACTCTGTGGCCCAGGTTGCAGTTCAGTGGCTTAATCACAGCCACAGCAGCCTCAATCTCCTGGGTGCAGGCGTTCCTCCCACCTCAGCCTCCCTAAGAACTGGGACAACCCAGCGCACACCACCATCAGGCGCATGTTTTCATTTTCTGTAGAGATAAGGTCTCACTGTACTTCCCAGGCAAACTCCTGGCCTTAAGCATCTTCTTGGCCTCCCGAAGCTCAGGGACTACAGGTGTGAGGTGTCACACCCAGTCTCCTGATCACCTTTTTAAACCACAAATATGATGGTGGCTGGCCTCT
>NW_007079735.1:11859-40590 GCF_000164805.1 Carlito syrichta | reverse complement strand
CCCCCCCCCCCGCGCCCCCTGTGCCCAGCAGACATCTAAGGCACTGGGTCTGCCTGAAACGCCTCTGCCTGGTTTCCCTCTGACCGACCACCCTTGCTGAGAGGCGATTCAGGCTTCCAGGCCTCATTTCATGGCTGCCTCCTTTCTGAAGTCTTTCCAGGCTTGGTGACAAGGAACGGCCCCCTCTCCAGGCATCCTCCCAACAGACGACAGCACCTGAGGGTAGCCAGGAGCTGGTCCGGGACCCTGCACACATCTGCTGAGCACCCCACCACCACCACCCTGAGGCAGCACCACTGCTCACGCCACCTCCCTTTTGACTTACTTTTCCAACTTTTTTATTTTACTTTGGATTTGGGGGTATGAGTGCAGGTGTGTGACTGCGATGGTGGGACCTGAGCTTCTCCTGAACCCACCCCCCAACAGCGAACAGGGTGTCTGGTGGGGTTTCTCAGCCCCCACCTAGGAGTCCCCAGTGTCCCCTGTTCCATCTTCATGTCCACACGCGGTGATGAGGCTGCTTTCTAGGGCAGATTGGGCAGGGTAGGACACGGCAGGCCGTCTGAGCCCAGACTCCATCCTAAGCAAGCTGGCCAGGACCCTCCCTCTGTACCCCCTGCCATCCCGTCCATACTGCCCATGGAAGGCAGCCCCTCCCCTTGTGCCTTGCTCAGGACACCCCAGTCAGACGCCCACACTCCTTCCCGTAGCCCAACCCTCCACAGGAATCACCTCTCAGAAACTTCCCGAGAGACTCGGTGCCTTCCTGGGGCCAACCCAGAGCCTCACTGGGCCTGGGACGTAGGAGGCCTCCCATGTACATGCAGGTGTCACTCTGCCTCTTCCTTGTGAGGACTTAGAGTGCAAGAGGAAGAATGCATTTTCCAGAAACACAGGGACCACCTCGATTTCTGTTTTTCACTTGACGGCACTGCTTGTAGTGTGTCAGCCTCCAAGGGGTTCCCATCAATCCGACCCTCCACAAACTCTGCTCCATCCACGTCCTCCTGTCCTATGGCACACTCAGTTCCATCCCGGTTTCAGGGTCTCGGCCACTGCTGTACAACTTGCTAGCCTCCCCGGTCCTCCCCCTCCACCCTACCCCAGAGTGCATGTTCCAAGGCACTCATCTTGACCTAGTCCCCTGCTAATGAAAGCCCTGCAGTGGCTCCCCAAGGCCCTTCCAACAAAGCCCATTCTTTTTTGTTTTGTTTTGAGTCAGAGTCTCACTCTGTCACCCAGGCTGGAGTGCAGTGGCACAATTTCGGCCACCTTGTAGAGACAGAGTCTCACTATGTTGCCCAGGCTAGTCTGGAACTCCTGGCCTCAAGTGATCCTCCCACCTCAGCCTCCCAAAGTGCTGATATTATAGGCAAGGGCCACCGCACCCAGCCTAGATGTTTCAGGCTACATCCATGTAGTTCTCTGCATCCATGTAGTCCTCTGCTTCCTCTCTACCAGCCCTTGTGACACACCACCTCTTCTATCTCCTTTCCTTATCAATGGGGTGGATTACTATTTTCAACTCTTCTACCCCTTGTGTTCACAGAAGACACGTCCACACCACCCTCTACCATGTCACTGTGCAGCATCTGTGGACGCAGGGCTTGGCTATGTGGCTTGCTTTATTAATGGATGTCAGTAAACATGATGGAGCAGAGGCTTTCATGTGTTGCCTGGTTTAGTCTGGTCTCTTGGGCACCTGCCATCTACCTTAAGAAGAACATATGCCAAATGAGAGATAAGGGAAGCTAACCTGAACTTAACCTGCAACTCGGTACTGACCCTGCTCCTCCCCATAGCTGACAGGCAGATCCCCAAGCAAGAAAAATAAATGGAAATAAACTAGTTCCTGCAAGCCACTAAGCATGTGGGGCTGTTTGTTATGCAGCATCGCTGGAGCAGAAACCTGACAGATATACTTATTTACACCCTCACTAAACTGCAAGCTCCACAGAGGCGTGCAGGGCTTGGCATCTTGGGCTGCTTAACAAATACTCATAACTGGATATATGACTGACTGAATGAACGCTGGCTGGTGACTGGTCCTCCTCCCTGGCCAGCACGTGAGTCCCTTCAAGCCAAGAGTGGCGTCCGCTCTCCCTCACTGCCACCTCGCATCTCACTTGCCACGCTGGGCTCTTGGTGGGTATTCAACAAATAATTGTTGAAATTAAATGATTTGAATTCTGTAGCTGGCTTGGAAATCAGTCCTAATTTATGACATTGCTTCTACGGGAAATGCGTTCTGTGTGCCAAATACACTTGCAAATGAACTGTTGGCGCCTCCCGCATGCATAGGTTCAGGATTGCCAGTTTTGTGGAAACCCGTAACCGAGCACATGTGCTGTGCTTTGCACCATGGGAGGAGTTGGGGAGCCGCGTCCAAACCCAGGATATTCGGCCTGCAAATCCACTTTCCACCCACACAGGCAAATTCAGCACAGGTTGGAGCTGAAGTTCCCACAATAAAACACGAGACTCTTTCCAGCTCATTGTTTATCTAACTGCACTGTATCTGCTTCTCCTGGATGCCTATTCTTAGCGTCCCAGCAAAGTGGATGGGGGTGGGGGGAGATGGTTTCTTTGCCCCCCCATCCACTTTCTAGACGCGTAGGCAAGAAAACGCAACCTTCGCAACAGAGAAAATACATTATTTTTCTAAATAAATCTGTGACATTTAAAATAAACACAGTGGGAGGCTCCACAGTTATGAGGAAACATCCCCCGTTAGAATTCCTAATTTTGAATGGTGCTGGGAACGTCACATGAGCCACAGACCTAAGACTTCATTTCCTCTTAGGCCAGAAGTGAGCCAGTTTGAAACCAAGTGATCTGACAGGCTGGGAGGGGCCGCCCTTCCACCACACCTGGAGGCACGCATCGCTACCTGCCACTGGTGGTCCTCCCATCACTCAGTCTACCTCCTCCCTTGATCTCGTGTTTATTGAGTGCTTTTCAGTAAAAGGAGAGGTAGAAAATATGGTCACTTCAGACAGCAGGAGGCCACAAAGAAAATAAAACAGCACTGTTACTGTGAGTGAGGGTGGATCCTAAGGATGGGGCAGCCTGGTGGGGAGGGGTGGGTGTTCTCCGACCAGTTGGTCAAGAAAAGGCCAGATGTGAAAAGGTCTTATGAAGCACAAAGGCCCTGGGGTAGGAACACACTTGGCATGTTTTTAAGACAGGATAAACTTAACTTCAGTAAACAAAACAGCAGTCAACATGAGAGGTCAAAGAGCAGCAGAGGGGCCACTCACACCTGCCTGCACACCGGTCCTGGCCACAAGGAACCAGGAGTTCTAGGCAGAAGTTATCAAGCCGGAACCGACGTGATCCCACTTAGTTTAAAAGGACTGTCCTTCTCGACACGAGGCAGGCAGGCTCGTACAGGAGACTGAACTCACAGCACCATCAGCGACAGCCCCAACATCTTTTCTAATGGCTGCTCTCATCTTGACCTCACCAAGACCGGCTGTCCCAGGACACAGTAGCCCTACCCTCTCAGGGCCAGCTGCCTCCTTGTCCCCATGTGTGTCTTGTGACCTCTTCTAGATGATTCTCTCTATTCCCAATGCTCCCTCCCCCCACCTGAAGCTCACGCTGTCAGCCTGCACCAACCCAGGCCCCCGTGCCGTGGTCACACAGGTCACCCACCCTGCCATGTGTTCTCATCCCTTGAAGATGGAGCCTTCACTCTCCCCAGCAAGTCCCCCGCAGAGTCCTTGGTGACTTTCATTTCCACACAGACCACTGACCATGGATGGACTATGGCCACCTCCTCAGCTCCCAGCCCCTCCCTGCTAGTGACTCTGCCCTCCATCCCACTTCAGCAACACCACTGTACCCTAGACCTAGCCATTACGAACATCACCACCCTCCGGCCTCCACCTCAAGCCCCCACAGTCCAATAAGTGCCCTTCCCAGACCCCAGCTCCAACCAGTTTTTTAAAAATTATTATTACTATTTTTGGTAGAGACAGGAAAGGGTCTGACTATGTTGCCCAGGCTCCAGGTCCAACTTCTGGCCTCAAGCCATCCTCCTGCTATGCTGGGTCATAGGTGCCCACCACCACATCTGGCTAATTTTTATATTATTTTGTAGACACAGGGTCTTCTGTGTTGCCCAGGCTGGTCTTGAACTCCTGGCTTCAAGCTCCTCGGCCTCCCAAAGTTCTGGGATGACAGGCATGAGCCACCAGGCCTGGCCCTGACAAGTCTTAGACTCAGAATGCCTGTCAAGCACAGACCCTACCATCCTTCACACCCCTCTCCTGGTGGCCGTCCTTCCTTCTTTAGGGCCCAGGACCCGCCATGACATGTGTCACGTCAACACCACCATCCATCCCTTGCACATAACCTTGGCTCCCTGGCCCATCTCCCCTCTCGATGTCTTTTCTGGCAAATCCCAGAACCATCTACAGCTGACTGGCCGGCTCTGTGTCTACATCACCAGGGCTGAACCAGCTTGAGGAAAGCAAAGCTCTCACCTCCAAGGCAGGACCACAGCCCTCAAGCTGGCCCTAGCGCTCCCAGCAGTCAACCGTGCCTCCCCTACACTCCTTTCTCCCCAGCCTTCCTCTTCTCTCCCTGTCCTCCCCCATGCTCCTGTCTCCCCAGCCTCCCTCTTTGCTCCCCCTAGCCTCCCTCCTCTACCCCCTAACCTCCCTCCTCTCTTCCCTGGCCTCCCTTCTCCCTCTTCTCTCTCTCGGCCTCCCTCTTCTCTCCCCTCAGCCTTCCTCTTCTCCTGGACTTCCTCCTCTCCCCCCCTCCTCGGTCTCCCTCTTCTCCAGCCTTCTTCTCTCCCCTGATCTCCCTCCTCTCTCCCCCCGCCTCCCTCCTCCCTCTTCTCTCCTCCAGCCTCCGGTCCATCCTCCCCCAGTCTCACTGGCCCTAAGTCCCTGGGAATGAAGCCACACACACAAACACAAATGGAGTTGCCATTTGTGACAGGGGAACCGTCACACAGACTGGGACATCACACAAGTTGGGGACGCCACACGAGTGGAACAGATTGAGCTCTAAGGGTCCCAGCAAGGCTGCGGGGCGAGTGTGTGATGATGCGACGCTCCGTGTGCCTCATGGATTTTGTCAACTCACGTCCTGGCAGGGACACGCAGCAGGCGACTGCCCCATGACAGTCTCATGAGCTACTGTGGCCTTGCGTCTGCCAGGGACGGGCGGGAACAGCCAGTCGAGGAAGCCAGAGGGGAAGCTGCTCCTCCCTGAGCCCCTTGCCATCCACCCCATGCCGGGCTGCGTCCCAGCCTCTGGCCTGCGCTGTATCCCCCCTCATGGTCCCCACCCCCCACCCCAGCTCCCAGTCCTCTTCCGGGTCCTCCTTCCTGTCCCCGCCCCTCCCGTTCAGCCTCCAGCATCTCTCCACCCAGCTCTCTTCTCCTTTTCACCTTTAAAAACTGAAAGCACCAAACTGACAGCCCTGCCAGGCCTTTCCCCCTCCCCCTCCTCCTTCCTTCCACTGCAGCGAGTGCTGGGTTGCCATGGCAACGGCGATCCAACCAGACTGGTCCCAGCGACGCGAGGAATTGCTGTGGCGGGAAGCCACCACCAGTTGGTAGCCCCTGAGCCTGGAAGGGTTGTGGACGTCCTCACGGACGGCAGACTGGGCAGGTCCCACCCAATGGCAGCTGCACATCAGGCCCAGCTGCATGGGCGCAGGGAGGCAGCGTCATCCACCATCCAGGGGCCTCCCACACCAGCAGGACCCGCCACGTGACAGGATCCATTGGAACATCTTCAAACATCTCTCTGCTTTTATCTGCTCCCAGGGTGAAACTTTTGCCTTTCTCCTGAGTCCTGGGGGGCTCTGCAGACAGTAAACGCAAACCCATCCGTGCCCACTCTCACACTTAATGCCATCCTGGACCAGGTAGCTCTGAGCAGCCAAGGTCCAGTGACTGAGCAGCACGACAGGGCTGGAGACAGCTGGGATAATTTGCTGGGATCACACGCGGAGACTTTGTTCCCCCAGGTCCCTGGGTATCAGGAGGGCAACAGGTGCCCGTGGGCAGACGCTTTTGGAAGACATGAGAGTGGAGGAATAATGCTGGACGTACCTCTGCAGTGAGTGGCACCACCCGCAGTGGGGGTCTGTGGCGGCTAAGCACTCCAAACAGGATTTGTGTTTGCTGCAGTTTGCAACGCGAACTCTCCTCACCTGAAAGCAAAGGGGACAGTGGCTCAGATGCAATCACAAGCCACACCAGAAGGCCACCGCATCCTCTCTGAGGAAGGCCACGAGGGCCCTGCCCATCAGCTCGAACTCAGTCTCCATGCAGCCCTGGGCAGAGGATCTCATGCTCACGCCAGCAGGCTGGGGCTTCTGAAGGCCCATGTTCCCAGATCGCTGCAGCAGGGACCCCCGCCATGTTTGGGAGCGATGCCTGGACACGTACATTTGAAGAGCTCTCCCAGGTGTGCCTGATGTGCCACCAGACTTCTGATCTGCGATTCATGATGTCCATGGGGCTCATGGGACCATCCCCTCTGGTTTTCACACAGTGACCATCCCACGTGATCAGTGGCATCTTGGACATGGGCATTGGGAAGCAGCAACAGCTCTGTCCCAGAGGGTCAGGATGAGGTTGGTCCTGAGGGTGGAAGTGGAGGGTCCAGGAACTGGGCTGCCCACACCCCTGTAGGGGCCACACCTCACCTCAGTTCTCACCCCCACTCCCCTGCACTGGAGTTAAAAATAAAAGAAATGGGGATAATTTAGGTCCCTGTTCCTGCCCTTAGAGCTGCCCCCTCCAGGAAGCAGCAGCCCAGGGCAGGTACTGTCCTGGGATGGCCCCAGCAACCAAGAAGCCAGGCAGAGCCTCCAGATGGAGCCTTCAGGCAGGGCCTCCAGGCAAGGCCTCCTGGCAGAGCCTTCAGGCAGGGCCTCCAGGAAGGACCTCCAGGCAGGGCCTCCAGGCAGGGTGACAGGAAGCCGGGAGGACCTGTGTGTCCCACTCTGTACTTTCTGCAGGCAAAGTCCACAGCGGGTGGTAAGGAAGCTTGTGGAACTCATTATACCAGGGAGCCGTGCATGCCAGAGAGGGTAAGTCACTTCCTCCAAGGGTTAGAGATCGGATAGTTCCAGAAGGGGCTAGTGGAGAAAACAGGGAGTATCCTGAGGAGGATCCTTTAGTTCTAAGTTCAGAAAGAGTAATCATCCAACTAGAGAAGGCTGATTTAAAAACAAAGGATAACCACGCCCTCCCATGTCACAGTTCTCTGTACTGGGACCTACACCGCCTGCAGGCCAGAGTCTGAGCCAGAAAGACCAGAACACATTTCCTTGCAGCTCACAGAACCTCTTTCATTCCAGAACATTCCAGAATGACAGCTTAGTGTATTCAAACACAGATGCAGCACTATGTAAAAGGAAGCTCAGGAGAGTCAGTGGAATATGAGTCTTTGGAACATTCCAGAACTACCACTCAGTGTATTCAAACACAGATGTAGCTCTATGTAAAAGGAAGGCCACTGTAAGTATGGCATTGAACCTGCTCTCTAGTTTAAAAACACACCATGGTGACTCTTCCACACCAACACATACACCTCCTTATGACTATTTTAGTGGCCACATAGTATGCCATTTTATAATGACTCCAGAGTTTATTAGTTTGGCTGTTAGGAAAGAATCTTCCTTGGGTTTTGCATCTCCCGGGGTTACCTTTGCCCAATCAGAGTCAATGACCAGGATGTAGTAGTCATCCTAAGTAAAGAATGGAGGACTAACCAGCTCTGACACCAAGTCAAGAATGTTCCCCAGGACTTTAGGCTTTCAGCAATCGGAGACTGCAACTCTTCATCCTCCGGGAAGTGAGGACATGTCCACAAAGGTGGCTTTCAGAGGGATTCTCGGCCTGGAGGCCTGTGTTCTGGGGTACCACTGCTATCCCTGAGGGAAGTCACGGGACCTACAAGCTACTGGCAGTATTTCAGGAAGCTGAATGGAAAAGCACACAAGGGTCAGGCAAGACTTCAAGTCTCTCTGCCTTGGGTTGGGACTGGACCAGCTCCATTTGCAGCATACTCAGTGATCCGGCAGTCTTGAGATGTCCTTGATAAATATTGGGAATCGGAACTTCATCTATGCAGTTTGTTGAGTTGACAAAAATCTCTCAAGCATGGGAACCCAGGGAAGAAACTTGACACCAAGCATCTGAATGGTGAAACCAGAAGGTTAGGCGGGGTGAGGAGCTGAGAGGGTCCCAGATGTGGATGCTCCCACGTGGTCATGTTGGCACAACTGATTTTTCAATGTGTGAAGAGCTGTATGACCTTTGGAGAACTCCAGAAACTACAGACCACTGGTACACCTTCCCTGTGACCCCGAAAGTACCGGTCAAGGCTGTGACCGCTGCTCTCCAAGGATAACGGAGAGGATGGAAGCCTGGGAGGGTCAGGGTGGCGGCTGCATCCACATTTACTGACGTGACTCTTGGGCATCTTCCCTGCACTTTGTATGTTCAGATGGTCACGGGTGAAAACTACCAGTCAAGGGTGTCCTGTTCAGATTCCTCGCATTTGGGATTTGAGCTTATTTATCAAGACTTTCGGACCAGGGTTGAATTTCTGTCCCAACCCTACAAAGACTCATCTATCTATCTATCTATCTATCTATCTATCTATATCTCCTTGAGCAAGTAATTGAACCTCTCCATGGCTTAGATTCCTCATATATAAAACAAGGGTAACAACCTCATCAATTTTTGGCACATTTCATTAGCACTGTTTATTATGCTTATGTGTGTGTGTACACAACCGTAGCATCTAGACAGGGGCCATACAAAAAACACCATCAGCAGGACTCACCCCTCCCCTTAGCGAAAGTAAAAAATGTAAAAATATATTATTTTTTATTTCAGTAAACAGAAGCAAGAAGAAAACCAAAAACAGCCAGATAAGGGGGGCGGGGAGAGGTCGCATGTCTCCTGGTTCATGAATGTGCATGAGACCATGGCCTGGTATTAACCTCCAATTCCCAGGTCAGTCCCCTTGGGGTTGCTCATAAATTCGTCTAGCCGTTCCATGCCCACACAAGAATCGTGCAAATTCAGTTACCTTACTGATTATGCGCCTACTGGCAAGCGCACCTTCCTCTGAAAAACCTGGCACTGGAAATATAGTCAATAATAAAATTGTCTAAATAGGTAATATTTCTTGCTTACTTACTGACAGTCAGTAGGGTTTTTAATTCCGGCCTGTGAACACTGCGGGTCTTCTTGAAGCCTGCAGCAGTGTTTAAACACGGTAGTTCAAAGTAAAAGCTTTGCTACTAGATAATGACATCAATTAAACCATTTGTATTCATAAGTCAGAAGCCATGTCTAGTATTTCTACCTACCTCCTTCCCAGCCGTTAGATAGATGTAGATGTTTTTCACTGGGTCAGGAACGAGTTTGTAGAAAACAGGTGTTTCCTCCTTAATTTCATAGATAACCTCCGGACAATTGGAAGTCAGATTCTCTCCAAGAACAACCTGTATTTTTTTTTTCAAAAAAAGAAAGAGAATTTATATTCAGTATTTTGTCTAGTGGTGGCAAAACCTGTAGCTTGATCCTAAAGCCACATCCATTCTGCCTCACTACAAACACTAGCTGAGGCACCATGCTCCTCATCACCCTCTCACGTCTCAGTCTTCACAAGGCTGGTCACCAAAGCCACACCAACAGAAAAGCCATCTTCCAACCTGGGGCAGTGTTCTCACATGTAGAAGCTTGCTGTCCACAATTCCTGACAGCATCTGGCCCTTTGAGAAGCCACAGTGACAGCTTCCTCAGTGCCAAGAGACTGGAAACTGGGAGAAGTAGTCTACAAATCTGTGTGGTCATTCGGATTGTCACACATGTAAAGCAACCCAGATAGCCTGAGAGCTATAGATAAGTGGGTATGTGGGACTCAAGACTCATTGGCTTTGAGACTGCACATACCTGAGTACGTGGGACTCAGGACTTGGTGGTTTTGAGACTAGACATACCCGAGTATGTGAGACTCACGACTTGATGGTTCATCTTTAGTCAACAAACCTCTCCTGAACACCCATCTAGTGTCAAACACTGTTGCAGGTATTTGGAAAGTGACCACGAACATGAAGGGGAACATGAAGAACTTCCACTCGTGCATGTGTGTAGGGGAGGGATGGTAGACAATTAACAATGAAAGGAAATGAAACATATTAGAGGGTGATCAGTGATACAGGTAAAAATAAAGTGGGGAAAAGGGACCGAGAACGTGTGCCCGGGGTGGGTCTCAATGAGAAGGAGACAGTCATTTAGACTTGCAGGATGTGAGGAGTGAGTTGTTCAGATCCTTGGACAAATTACATTTTGTTGTTGTTGTTTCTAGAAACAGGGTCCTGCTCTGTCACCCAGGCTGGAATGCTGTGGCAAGATCATAGTTCAAACAATCCTCCCACCTCAGCCTCCTGAGTAGCTGGGACTGCGGGTGTGCCACCATTCCTGGGTACTTTTTAAAGATTTTTGGTAAAGGAAGGGCCTAGATATATTGCCCAGGCTGGTTTTGCACTTCTAGGCTCAAGGGATCCTCCCAAAGTGCTAGGATTACAGGTGAAAGCCACCACACCTGGTTACAACATGTTCTTAAAAGAGGCCCACATTTTCTTCATCCAGTCCACTTTCAATGGGCATCTGAATTGGTTCCATGCAGCTATAAAGAAGAACAAAATCATGTCCTCTGCAACAACACAAATGCAGCTGGAGACCATCATTCTAAATTGGTCATCATTCTAAGTTCATTCTAATACCATCATTCTAAGTTCAACCACAGAAGCAGAAAACCAAACTCCACGTGTTCTCACCATGAGTGTACCCTAAAAACAGGGCACGTGGACACAAAGGTGGGGACAACCAATCCTGGACACTGCTAAAAAGGGGGAGACGGGGCGCACAACCACCCACTGGGCACCATGTCCGCTCCCAGGGGGATAGGAGGACCACTGGAAGCCCACACCTCACCACATGCAACTTACTTATGCAGCGAATACTCGCATGCACCCCACAGCTATAAAATAGAATAAAAACGGCTAAAAGAGGCCCGGCCAGTGCTAAGGCCCTAAGATGGGAGGAGGTCAGTGGGGCCCAAGCAGATGGCGGCGGAGAGGAGGGACAGTGAGGGAGGGAGGTGACAGGGCGGATGGCAGAGGGCTTGTGGGCTTGGGTAGAGATCTTCCTTTCGCTCTAGACGAGAGGGAGGAAGTCACTGCAGGTGATAAGGTGACAAGGCTGCGGCTCAGATGCAGGTAGGAAAGCCCACTGGGAGGCTGTTGCCACAGTGCTGGGAAACATGTTGGGGGCTTGGGCATGGGTTTGCATCTAGTAGCCGTGCTATGTTGAACTAGCAACTTACTTAACCTCCCTAAGCCCCAATGTCATCTCTAAAATGGAGCTAATAATGCCACCTTATATGTATAAGGATCAAATAAGGACCATGAAAGATGCTCAGCATATAATCCATCTCAAGGTTGGGCGTGGTGGCTCAAGCCTGAAATCCCAGCACTTTGGGAGGCCAAGGCGAGAAGACTGCCTGAGCCCAGGGGTTCAAGATCAGCCTGGGTAATGTGGTGAGACCTCATCTCTACAATATATCATAAAAACTAGCCAGGCATGGTAGCATGCGCCTGCAGTTCCAGCTACTTGGAAGGCTGAGGCAGAAGGATCACCTGAGTCCAGCAGGTCGACGCTGGGGTGGCTGAGGGTGCCACTGGACTCCAGTCTGGGCAACAAAGTGAGACTCTGACTCAAAAATAAATAAAGAAAGAAAAGTGAGGTGTTCAGCGTTTTTTCAGTTTGAACCACCTAGATTGATCATTCACATCCACCTCCCTACCACTGCGGACAGCAGTTACATCAGGTGTATGGCTTGAAAAGAAAAAACTGGCAGCCAAGGTCCTTCAAAGTCTATGTCTACGCATCAGTCACGTGCCTGTGCCCACACACCCCCAAAAACATTCAGAATGTCCCATTTAGCCAGAGTCTCCTTCTCCATCTGACAAATAGAACTCCTTCCTGTAGCCACCCCCACCCAGGACTGGGCGACCACTGACTTCCCTCCATCCTCTGCATGGGTCAAGCCCAGGCGGCTCTGGTACACACAGTGGCTCACTGTGGCACCTGGGCTGCCCATCAAATCCAGTGGCAGCTTGGCAAAGTCAATCTCACTAACCAAATGAATTGAACATAACTTTGGAAAGCTCTTCTTAAAACAGAAACAGCTGTGCCCCAAGGGCGGCAGGAAGGTCTGGGTCTCAAGTCGTTGAAAATGACAGTACAGCTGCACCAGACAGCACAGAAGCACCAGCCACACCTGGCTATTCAACTTCAGATTAAATTGAAGAGTCAGTTCCTTGATCGCACGAGCCACACCTCAGCGGTCCACTGCCACCTACGGCCAGTGACTGCGCTGTGGAGGCTGCAGACATGGAACCCTGCTGTCACCACAGAAAGTTCTGTGGGACAGCACTGTCTATGAAAACCCTGAGCAGAGCCACGGCAGAGTTGACCACGTGTGGACCTGCCACCCCTAACTCACAGGCGGCATTGATTGGATTCAGCTTGCCGACTCTGGAAAGCAGATGTTTACAGGAGGAGAAAAGGCAGCTCATTTTTAGAAAACCGAATCAAGTCTCTGGTGCTGACTCCTGGTCAGCTCTAGAAAGCAGGAGCAGGGGGACAAACTGACAACACCACGCGGAAGCAAGACACGGTGTGGGATGCACTGTCGAACAAAGGACCCAGGTCTTCTGCAAGGCTGTGGCAGGGAGTAAAAGGCAGGATGGAGGCCACTCCCGATGATAGATGGAGCCACAGAATGTGGCTTGAGTGCTCTGACCAGATATCATGTTGAAGAAAGCAATTCTACATATGCTCTGAGTCGATCAGGAAAATGTAGTTCTATAGATGGACAGTAGATAATCCCGAGGGGCTCCTGCTCTCTGTGCTCGTCATTAGTAGTGGGAGTAAGACTACAGTTACCTGAAAAAATGATGTAGTTATCTAGAGATGCATAATGAAATATGTCAAGGTCAAGTGACATGTGTCTGGGATTTGCTTTAAAATAAGAAAGTCAATAAAAAACATAATTTAACCTGGTATGGTGGCTCATGCCTATAATTCTGGTGCTTTGAGAGGCTGAGGCAAGAGGATTGCTTGAGTCCAGGAGTTTGAGCCCAGCCTGGGCAACAAAATGAGACCTCATCTCTACAAAACAAATTTAAAAAAATTTTTTAATGCACCTGTAGTCCCAGATACTCGGGAGGTTGAGTTGGGAGGATCACCTGAGCCCAAAAGTTCAAGGCTGCAGTGTACAGTGATCATACCACTGCACTCCAGGCTGGATGACAGAGTGAGACCCTGTCTCAGACAAACACACACCCACCCCCATAATTTACCAAACACCATCGCCCGTCCATCTCAAGTGAGCAGGAGTCGCACTGCTGTTCTCATTGGGGGCTTATTTTATTTACTCTCAGAGCATTGTGGAGGCCAGGGGCGGAGGCCAGGAAGGTCTAGTTTGGGGCCACACTGGCTTATGTCCTTGACACCTGGGAGATGAAGGCCCTGCAGTCTCTCTAGAACTCTAAGTTATGGAAAGAAAGTTTTTCTTTCTTTCACTTTTTTAAAGTTACCAACATGAACTGGAGCCCCGTTCCCTGAACCACCTCCTCAGTGCAGGCTTGAGTTGAGCCTTCTATCCATGGGGCAGTGTGGCATGGTCTACCAAGGTTGTAAAGCCCAGCCCCTCACAGGCCTGTGAAATGGCGTATATTCGTGCCTGCATTGTGTGTCAGAAACACAAGATTAAAATGACCTAAGCGCCCAGCAACAAGGAACTAGCTACGTAAACTACAGCACAAGAAATGGGATACTATTCAGCCACAAAAATAGTTAGAAAGCTCTTTATGGGCCAGGTGCAGTGGCTCACGCCTGTTATCGCAGCATTTTGGGAGGCCAAGGTGGGAGGATTGCCTGAGCCCAGGAGTTCGAGGTCAACCTGGGCAACACAGTGAAACCCTGTCTCTACAAAGAAATTCAAGAAATGAGCTGGGTGTGGTGGTATGCACCTGTAGTCCCAGCTACTTGGGAAGCTGAGGTGAGAGGATCGTCTGAGCCCAGGATGCTGAGGCTGCAGTAAGCCATGATCACACCACTGCCCTCCAGCCAGCATAACAGAGTGAGATCCTGACTAAAAATAAAAATAAACAGGAAGGAAAAACATCTTCCCCCTTTTGCTTGTGGACAGAAGAAACCATCTCTGGAGAGACCCCCATGGAGCTGCATTACCGGCAGCCTCGAAAGTCAGGAATGGCTGGCGTTCACTGTAAACTTTATTGGTTCCTTCAAGTTTTGAACAATGCCAATGTGCTACCTTAAAAACAAATACATAAAATTTCAGTCTAAAATTGTCTGAGGGTAAGTGGCTTGAATTGTTTTCCTTTTTGTCAGATTATGCAAAGCACGACCTCTATAGCCCCAGGGACAGGGCAAGAGGAAGCTGTAGTTGTCATCAGGGTCCCGGTGTGTCCCCAGTGGAATTGGGGATTGCTGCTTCCGTGGTCCCCACAGCCTCATCCTCAGATGATGACAGGACAGGGTCCCATGCGCATCGTGTCCTAGCCGGCCCTGGGCACACATGGGACAATGGGACCTTCTTGTTGCAAACTTCAGGAGAATATCAACACAGGGAGGAAAGCCCATAGGACAGGAGCAGGGGACGCGTGCCTTCCCCAGCTCATTCCACGTGGGCAGCCTCGTGGAATGAGAGAGCCGCTCCGTGAGGCCATGCAGGAAGCAGCAGCGAGTCCCAGAAACCCCAAGTGGGCTGAGTTCTGCATGAGCAACGCCTTGTGCGACTCACACACATTCCTCGGGCACAATGTGGATTCTTGTCTACCGCTTCCAGGAGATGATCCTCATGTAGGTCTAAGCAAGTTAGTCTTGGTCTCCTCCGTGGGTTTTTTTATGCACTCCCTCAGCCTTTGGGTCTCAAACATCACCTCCTCTGAGAAATGCTCCCTGATGCCTCTTGACTGCAACCCACAGCCACTCTCTGTCCATCACTCTGCTTCTCACGGCACCTGGCAGATCTGAAGCATCTTTATCGTGGATTAATCCATTTCCTTGTTTTCTGTCTTTTTCTCCCCTCAAGAGTGAAAGGGTATTGCCTGTTTTGTTCACCTTTGCACATTCAGTGCCCAGAA
Source organism: Carlito syrichta (assembly GCF_000164805.1). Lineage (NCBI taxonomy): Eukaryota > Metazoa > Chordata > Mammalia > Primates > Tarsiidae > Carlito > Carlito syrichta. The sequence goes on along the minus strand of NW_007079735.1, from coordinate 25,361 downwards.
CAGTGCCTGACACAGAAAAGGTGTCCAATAAATATTTGTTAAATGAAAACCTAGTCTATCAGCATTCAAGATTGTATAGACCCTTCCACATCTTCCAGGTGAAGCCTGTGCAGAAAATAAATCTTCCCTGATGGAGAATTTCGGCTGGTGTCAACATACTGTTTCTGTTGACATCTTCCTGAACCTCATGGAAGATTATTAACTAGACTTGGGATTTCTGCAGCATAGAAAACCTCCTGGCCACACACCGAGATGCACCCGGGGACCTCATGCCCACTCACAGGACAGGTTCCACACCCCCTATGGGAAGGCACTGTGGCGAGGGGGTGCGGGGCGGTTACACAAAAGACGGCTTCTGATTCTCTTCACAATTGCCACAAGTGGACAAGCCGTGGTGGTCAAGAAGCTAAAACATTTTCTGCCACATTTTGTTTCCTACGCCTCACTCTGTGGGCCAAGCCAGTCCAGGGCAAACAAAGCGATGGTCTCATTTATGAGAAACGCTGGGAAGGAGCTTTAAAGCACACTTGTGCACACGAGCACATCCCCCCCCCACACGCACACACATGCACACACACTCAGAAGAATGCAAGGTAATTATTTAACAGCATAATACACCTCTGTGGTTAGGAGTAATAGAGATGAAATATAAAAATTAAGGCAAATTTTGCTTTTGCTTTCAGTCATCTTGTTTCAGGGTGAGTTGTAAGAGCTGCACGCAGCCTGCACCCCGAGTTCACAGTTGTGGGTGACATGGGAGCAAACTGGGGAGTTCCAAACTGGGGAGTCCCTGCACACGCACAGGCTGGGGCGGGCGATGCGGGGAAACCTGGTGTGGCTTCACAAGACACTCAGCAGTCACACCAGTTGTGGGCGCATCTCCAGGTCCTGACACTTCCTGCTGTGCCACTTTGGCCGTCGCCTCAGCTCAACACCCTCACCGCCCGCCACCCCCACTTCCGGCCCGGGTCGTGCCCTGGTTGTCAGGCTTCCTTCCCCTCACTCACACATTCTGGGGGAGTGTGTAGGAGACGCTGATTTGTCTTATGTTCAAGCAAAAACTTCGACAACCAGAGTTAAGACCGATTATTCAGGTAGCATATGAGTTGGTGTCTGTTGAATTAAGGAAGAACTTTCTGGAACTGGTTTACTCTCTCTCCATGGTTTGGAGAAATGAAGTCCGTCAGTAGGAGCAGAGCTCTGAAGGCCATGGGTAGCTAGCCCTGACTCTAAGGCTGGCTGTGGGGACAGGACGGGACACAGCCTCCTGACCCTGACTTCAGTCCTGGGAATGTGGGGGAGACACTGGCCTCTATCGCTGGGGCCATCAGAACATCAGTCTGAACACAGAACTCCTGCCTTTCCTTTAAGGGGCGGGGTTGAACCTGGGTCCCTGGGGGGACTCAGAGGCCCCAGGCACCGCCAGGCAGCCCTGAGGGGGTCTGTTCTTGGCTGGGCACCAGGAGGTCACCCTCAAACAGAAACAAGGAAAGCATAAGAGCCAGGCCCCTGCTCAGGAAACCTCCAACACCCACACGATGGTGTCAACCCCGAGACCCCAACACCAGAAAGAAAGTAAAAAATGGAAGCTAGTCCCACAGACCCTGCCAAGCTCCCCAGGCCACATCCTAACTGCTCATGCAGTTGGTGGGGAGACAACGCAGGGCATGGCTCAGGCTTAAGCCACGTGGGCAAGCCGCCTAGCCTCACATGTAAGGTGGGGGTGGAACAGTACTGATAGGAGGGTCAGGCCCGTGGGCCCACACGGCCCAGCAAATGCCTGCAGGCCGCGAGTGCTCTAAAGGGGCCACAATGGTCACATCCCGCCCACCGCCTTCCCTGCTTTCCTGCTGACCACAAGGGTCAGGTGTGTGTGCAGTTACAGGTTTCACAGTTCACACCCATTTCCTTATCACCTATTTGACCACCCGGAAAAGCTCAACACCTCCAATTCCACCCTTGAAATAAGGACAATTTTCTGTCTGCAACAGAGTCAGCCCAAAGGAATCCCAGCTGCACCGCACTCTGGAGAAAGACTCAGCACACGTGTGCAGCAGTGCCGGCGCCAGGTCATGGGGGTGGCACGAGTTCCTGGGCTGAGTCCAGTGTGGCCATCCTTCCCAGCTGACCTCAGCGCAGACGCCGACAGCTGAAAAAGTTACAGCATGCAATCATGTTCAGAAAGGAAGTCAGATGGGGGAAATAACGGGGGGGGGGTGCAGACGTAATGTGCCTTACCACCATAGGCCTGCGCATCGGTGGAAGGAAAGAGCAGATCGATGCTCTCAAGGGGCCCTTTGGGTTCCAAATTCCTTCAGTTTTCCCAGAATCTTATAAAGGGACTTGGGACTGAAGGCTGGGCCAGGCGAGCAGTCCAGGTCAAGTCCTGAGATTTTCCATTGATTGTCACTGCAATCTTACCTTTGGAAAACGTGCGTCTTTCAAAGACACTTTAAAAGCCATCCAGCATCTCAACTTCAGTTCAAAATCATGTTGCCAGGTAATAGAATATGACACATCTATTTAAAAATACTGTTGACAAAGAGATGGCAGTCACATTTTAATAGAAGTGTTCCCCTCATTACCTGAAGCAAGATGCAAAATAGGATAGAGCCCGACCTCAGCTGTGTAGAAAGGGAATCCCAGAGGCCCATGATGGTGGCCTTCATGCAACACAATCAGGGGAACTTTTTCCTGTTTCCTCACCTCCCCATTACACTGCAACTTTCTACAGGGGTGTCTATTACTCTACCAACAAGGAAAAACTTTAAATAGCATGAGGTTTAAGACAACACTGAGTCACATGTACACTCATAAGATGTGCAGAGATTTAGGAAGTCAAGTTTTTGCTGGTGGTGGTTTAAAAAAATGGCGTTGGCCCCTAATGGCTATTTCCAGCTGGGCACAAACACTAGCACCTGGATCTGTCCAAAGGCCATCACTCCTGATCTCTCAGAAGGCAGTGTGTCAGGCGGGGGACCCAAGCCTCTCCCATTCCCTCCGCTGTCTGCACTGGGATGGGTTTTGTTTTCAACGCCCATTGGTTTCTTGCGCTGTGGCTTCAGAAGCCAAGCTGTGTCTGTCAAACTTATCTTTCTAACAGTCCTGGTGACAAGTCTTGCAAGCAAGAAGCTCGATGTATCTGAATGAAGGGATTCGGGGATCAGCGAGGTTTCCAGGACCTGCACCCCCCCAGGTATTCAGGACTCTGGACTCTGCATTGGATACAGGAGGCAGTTGGGAATCACAGGGCAGTCCTGGGACCTCCCCCCCATACACCTCCTCAAGAGGGAGGGAGGTTCCCTCTTCGGGGAGGAGACTAGTTCCCAAGGTGTGATCATGCCAGCAAGGTGTTCCCTCTGTGAGAGGGTCAGCCTTCTTCTCAGGCTGGGACACTTCTCTGAGCCTCCAGGAACCCTGCCATGCCTGGGAGCTCTGGTCGCTCTGGGGGGGGGGGTCGGTCAGCAGGTCTCCCATGTGAGCAAGATCCCCCAGAGGGCGGCTGCCCAGGGCAGAGGTCACAAGGTCAGCACAGCATGGAGGTATCAGGGCAGTACTGGAGTTGTTCTAGGCCACATTGCCACTCTACCCTGCATGACCCTGGGCAAATCATTCAATTTATCTGGGCCTTGATTCCCTCGTCTGTAAAATGGGGATAGCAGACCTTCCTCCCTGGGTTGTGGACGTAGTTAGTTAGAAGATGCAGAGTGGCCAGGCATGGTGGCTCACGCCTATAATCCCACCACTCTGGGAAGCCAAAGTGAGAGGATCTCTTGAGCCCAAGAGTTCAAGACCAGGCTGGCAACATAGCAAGACCTTGTCTCTAGAAAAATCAACAAATTAGTTGGGTATGGTGGCATGTACCTGTAGTCCCAGCTACTCGAGAGGCTGAGGTGGGAGGATCCCTGAGTCCAGCAGATGGAGGCTAAAGTCACTGTGGCTGTGCCACTGTTCTCTAGCCTGGGTGACAGAGTAAGACTTGACTCAAAAAAAAAAAAAAGAAGATGCTGACTGACTTGGCATCTCGGAAGCACCATGTCATGTCAGCAATCACAATAAACCAACGAAAAGCTCACCTGTCCTCACTATGCCATCCATGAGGGCAAGGTCCTGATTATGGCTTCTGAAGGGCCCCTGTTACTAGCCCCAAGGACAGCAAGGCATCAGTGGGCACCACCTCCCAAGCAGCGTGAAGCTGGCACCCGTCCCACCCTCCGGTGCCAACGTCACAAGAGCTGACTGGCCGCATGGACTGCCGGGTGAGCAAACGAGATGGCAAAACCAGGCCGTCTCGAGGGGCACTATTTATAGTAGGGTGTTCCTTCACCTCCAATTCACCATGTCACAGTTTGGTTGGCTTCACTTTGGGGAAAGAGTGTTCTTGTCAAAACACATCCAAAACATCCCAAATCCGAGGAGATCATTAGTGAGGAGGCCCAGGAAGGTTTGGGTCCCCTCAGCAGCAGCAGATGCCACCAGGCAAGCTTGTGGAGTGACTGACAGTTATTTACCCTTCCGCAGGAAATCCGGCAAACACAACAGGAAAGACGATCAATGTATATTTTAAAGGAATGTGTATACAAACAAACTCCCTCCCATATGTTACTGGGTTTCCTCCAAAGGAAACAGATTCCATCAAATGCCTACCAGGCACTCGGCGACGTATTAGGCTGTGGGAATCATGGCCCCTCCTCAAGGAGCTAGAAGTCAAGCTGAGTAGGCAAGCCCAGCACCAGGGAAAGGGCCAGGTAGCAAGGCAGATACTTGCAAGGGTCCAGAACAACATGGGCCGTGGGCATCTCAGGAGATGAATGGGATCACCTCAGGCTTATACATTACCCTGGGGCGGGTAGGGGCTTGAGCTGAGCCACAGTCTAGACATATGGGATCCAGGAAGTAGGAGAAGAAAGAAAAAGTCGTTCCAGGCTGGAGAGGCAGCGTGAGAAGTGTGGAAACAATGGCACCAGGCACGTGTGCAGAAGAGTGAGTTGGCAGGTTCACTACAGGGGGCTTCAGAAACAGAGACCATCAGAGTAGGAAAGGGCTCTTCTAGACTGACTAGTCTAATCTTGCTTTACAGATAAGTGAATGGAGGCTCAGAGAAGTCAAGCAGTTACCCTAAAGTCACACAGCAAGTCACTCGTGGGGAATCTGTTGGGAAAACAGACCTGTCAGTACTCAAGTAAGAACTGGAGCTCAGAGTAAGTGGATGGACTGCAGAAAGTCAGGGGACAGAAATAGAGCAGTGTCCATCACTGAACACCGCAGGAGGTGTTCAGTGCACACTTGCTGAGGGCAGTGACAAGACGACCACTGTGTAACTTCAGACACACCATTTGGTGTCTGTGATTTCATTCTCTCCTCCTCCTGCTATCCTTCCCATAAGTGAACAAAAATCACAGCTTGACCTGGGTGTGTCCGTGCAGTGGAAAAAATAGTCCTCGGAGATAAAAGTCTCCAGGAGTCTCAAAGAACTTCAGATCTTTCCCCTCTCCATGGTGTGTGTGGGCACAGAGGGCAGAAAACAACCCCTCTGTGGGCGGCAAGGGCTGAGGGAGGAAAACCTGTGTTTCTTTCTCTTGAAGCCCTCTAATCTCTCATTGCCTTGAGGTTGTGAGAAATCAGGTGCTTTGTACATTTCCCTGATGAAGGAGAGGACTGAAAGAGGTTATGAGTCCCCAGAAGGTGATTCAGGACTCCTGTCTTGGTCGCCAAGCAGCGAATCAGTAAGGAAGGGGATGTGTCTCAACACATCAAGGAGGCCAGGGAGCTGGCACTTCCTGACACAGCTGGGTGTCACCACCCACATATCCCAGGGAGTGACCACCTACGGATGTCTGGGGTGTCACCTCCTACATCTGTCCAAAATTTTTTCCCGGCCAATTCTGGGGTCTCTGAGGAGTTCACTGAGCTACTGTTACGGTCTTGTGTATAACTCAGAAACATTAAAAACAATCAAAACTCAAAAGCTACTAACGGGTCACTACTAGAATTGATGTCTGTAGAAAGCACAGAAAACCCACCTTAAGCAGCTGGCCGTCTCCAGTCCCCAAGAATAGCACTGTCCTGTTCATCACCACAGTGCCATAAACGGACGTCAGGTCGGAGTGCACCAGGGTGGCAGCAGCGATGGGCTGGACTCTCTCAGGCTGGTCCCCCTCTTTCTGAACATGCACACAGATGCACAAAAAGAGAGAATGTTAATAGTGATGCCTCTCGTTACCCTGATAACACGTCACCCCAATCCTCCTGGGCAGGATCCCCCTGCCGGGCCCCACTGGGACAAATGCTCAGGAGCTGCCCTCTACTCCCTCCAGCTGCAAGGTTGCCCCAGTATCCCAACCATGGAAAACCCTATCCACACAGGCACTGACTGCTGAAGAAGCTGGTGCCCACCTCACCCCCAGCTGATGTACGAGGCTGCAGTCCACGTTATGGCCAAGAGATAGCCCCCACCCAGCTGGAAGAAGACTAGCATTCATGTGGCTAAATGTTTGCAGGAGCCCATCACCAGTGCCTCTAAGACAGGCACTGGCTTCTGTGAGGTTCAACATAAACATGTCCCAAGTGGCACGTGGGGGATCCTCTGGGTGTGATGGCACAGGGGAGGGATTCTGGACTTGCAAGGAGGGTGCAAGGGATGCCCAGGACAGGGCAGCTCACTCGGAAGGGAAAAGGCCCCTGACCTGAAAGACAGTGGGTGGAGCAGAACACAGAGCCCAAGAGGCGCCCAGGAGCAGGGCTGAAAGCTCTTCTAGGAGATGTGAATTTGTTCTTGCCGACCAAAGGTTCCACTAAGGTTCCAGGTGCCTGTCATCCACTCCAGCCCCATCATTAAATAAAGCCCCTCTCCAAACCCAGGCTGAGAGAATGTCGGCCAAAAGATCTTTTGCTTCTTTGTTGAAAAGGAACGAAGTGCTCCATGCTGCTTCCTGCCTTCAACAGCAGGAAACTGAGTTTATTGCACCAATCTCTGGAAGATATGGAGCCAGGAAGAGCTATAGCGTCCCCAGCGCCTGAGCGCAGTGTGATAGCATGCTTTATCTGCCAGGGCTGGTTCCCAACGCACTGAGCTTTCCAGAGGCACATGGAAGTCACAGCCAATGGGAGAGCCAAAGCTGGTGACTCCAGCAGCAAGACCACAACTCCCCAAGTCGCCCCGTTTGGGGAGGGGAGGACAGGACTTATTAACTTCATTATATTATTGCCAACAGTGTTTATGTCTTTCAATTTATGTCTTAATAAATATTCATTATTTTTAAGCCCACCAAGTTTCATGAACATCTATACTGAATGGATCCACAGGTTAAATTGATTTCTGAAGCCCTGCAAGTGACGTCTGGGTGTCTTTGTTGGAGTTGCGCTGTGGGGAAAAGATAAGCTAGCAGGCTTCCCCCAGTGCCCCGATCACTTTTTAAGGAAAGGATGTCATAACCTATGAGAAAGCCACTTTCCTGCATAAAATATTTTACAGTGAGCTCGGCTTAAGAAGATTTGGGAGAAGCTCATTAGAGACTTTTTTTTTTCCTGTTTAAAGATACTCCACGCATTATGGGAAAATGAGAAACTGTCCTGTTAAAATTGAAGTTAAGGGAAAACATCTCTGCAGGTCGAGGGAACAATGGATCACTGTTTAGATAAGAGGCCTTGGGACTCAAGTAGAAGAAGAAAATCAGATGACCTTTAGGATTCAAAAATAAATAAAACCACACCACACACCTTGCTTTAAAATAAAACCAGAATTGTTCAAACGTAAGACCAAATGACCATGTCTATCATCTTTATTAAATATTTGAGCCCTGCAGAGAGGCTAAGTCAGAGAACTGGCCATCTGGAATGTTCTAAGACTGCTACCTTTGGCTGGAGGATTACATTCCCCTTCATCTCACAATACAGAAAAAGGGATGGGTGTGGACTGCAGATAACCCAAGAACCCAATGAGTCAGGGTACCTCCAGGCCCGGTATACAGTAGGGCTTAATAACTGCACCGATTCTAATTCACTAAGAACCACGATGTCACAAGTAGCTTCTGCTGAGCTCGGATGAGATATCCTCTTCATTCCCTTTCAGCTGACTCCAAAAGCTGAAAGGGAACGAAGAGAAAATTGGTTCCAAATTATAGTCTCACCTTTCCTAGTGTCCTTCTCTGACTTCCAACTGTTCCTCAACTTGTAGCTTTTCAAATTAAGTCCCAGATCAATAGCCCAGGTAAGCAGTGCAGCCATGAAATCAGTGTTCCCAAACTCGAGAGACTGATGTCTAGAACAACCTGCCCAGGCTGAGTCTGCATCTGAGTGAGGCTGTCCCTCACTGGATGATTGGGGCTGCTTATTTAACCCTGTTGGGAGTGGGCGTTCTCCAGGGTCTGATGTGTCTGACTGCTCAGGTGATTATGAAGAAGCAATCATCATGATAATACCAACTACCCTGTATAAATGTGCCAACTGGACTATCTTGTCATCTCACTTAGTAGAGGCAGTAGAGGGGAGTGAGCTGGACCGCCTGGCTCTGTCACTTATAGCTAAGTAGTTTTGTGCACATTACTTAACTCTCTGTGACTCAGTTTCCTCCTCTATACAATGGAAATGATGATAAGAGCATTTATGCCACAGACTTGCTGTGAGGACTGAACACATTAGTGTGTCTCAGTAGAGCTTAGAACAGTGTCTGGCACATAATATATTCAACCCATGTTGCTATCATTATTTAAAGGCACTGTTGCTGCCACACCCATGGCAGTTGTTTCTACTTTCTTTGCCAAAAACAGTCCTAATTTTGTTCAGCAAACAAAGAACCCAAGCCTGATGGAAACTATCATTGGGCCAAGCCAAGTGGCAACCCCAGTTCTCACTGCCAGATACTGGCTCTCCTATACCTTAGAGCTTAGGTCAGCCATATAGTCCAGTTCTGGGCATGGAATGTCCAGAGTCCACTGGAAGGATTTTTGGGAAGGAGTTTCTTCTTGGACAAGAAGAAGTCTCTTGCAAGAACTTGCTTGCCCTCTTCCTCACTTCTCCCCCCGGCTACCGCTGCCTGAGCCCACTGCATGTAGCCTGGTGGCAGCTATCTTGCTTCCATGAGATTCAAGATGGAAGATCAAAGTCAATATGCCAAGACTGGTACAGGGGAAGAGAAGAGGGTCTTGGTCCTTGAAGACACTGTTGAGCCCCAGAATGCCAACCTTTAAGCTTGTTACTAAGTTAACAATGGATGTGGTCTGAGCCCCTGGTGGCGGGGTTTCTGTTACTGGGAACCCAAAGCAAGTCACTGTTAAGAAACGAGAGCCGACTTGGGGCAGACCCTGGGCCGTGGGGGGCCAGGACACACGCTGGCTCTTCTCGCTGCCCAAGGACCTGGACACAGGCTGGTTCTATAGCCAAGTACCACAGTGAGTCTGGAAGAAAACAGGAAAGAGAAGGTTTGGCCCCCAGCAAAACTCCGGGGGCGGCTTGGGCTGAATAGAAATGGATTCTTTTGTGCTGGAAACACACGAAATGACCAGGTCCCCAGGAGTGGAAAGAGAGTCCTGAGTGGCTTTCTTATGCTCCTGGCAGCAAATGAAAACAAAAGGCAGCCGCCCAGAGCCTCCGTTCAAAAGTGGGGCCAACACCCAGGAGCTGGCAAGGGGGAAGCGTACCAGCCCTGTGGTCTTCTCGGCCTATTTCTCTCCTGCCTTCTCTCCCCCAGGGCATAATCGCTGCTGCTGCTCTCATCCCATTCTGTCTGGTTGATTATGTGTAATTTATTTCTGAGTCCTGGCCTCCCCTGTCGCCGGCGTGTAACAAGGTTAACGCCTATAATGACGCTTTTGCCAGTTCTGCCTTTCATGACAAAATCCAATCTTGATTCCCTCTAAACCTTGTCTCCCCTGTGGGCTTTCTTGGCTCCCCCGGAGTTGTCATCCTGCTGCTCCTTCCTGCCATGTCTAACCACAGCGTCAACGCCTGCGCGCTGGCCGTGAGAAGAGGGAAACTTCCTCAGAGGGAGGAGAGAGCCACCGGCTCATCGAGGCTTGGGCTGAAAGCGAACATGTGGGGTCCGACGAGCAAGATGGGACCAGAGTTCCTGAGCAGGGGGTGTGCCGATGCACGCTCGTGCGTGTGCCTGCATGTGCATGTGTGCATGAGTATGTCTGCGTGTTCATGTGTGGGGTTCTATGTGCATTTGTGTGCATGTCTGTGTGCACCTACGTGTGTCATGTGTGCATTTGTCTTTGTGCACATGTGTGTGCACGTGTCTGTGTGTGCCTGTGCATATCTGTGCAGGGAGTCGTGGGCTTGTCACCAGGGAAACAGTTTGACCTCCTTGTAGCTGCTTCATACTAATTTTCATTGACAATAAACACTCCCCCATCGTGCACCGGACAACTCCAGGGGGTGCCACGCATTTGAGGGCATGAAGGCTCACTGTGGAGGGAGCCACACTGTGGCCCTGCCCCTGCCACATGCAAGATGCCCCAGCTCAGCGGGGTTCCAGCAGGTGCTCACAGCCAAGCCATGGGCTTGTGGTCACATCCGGAGGCAATGGGACTACAGGAGGGCCTGCTGGGCCAGGCTCCCGCCAGTCTGCTCCTGTGCCAGAGCAGGGCCCCATCACCCTGACAATCACAAAAGCTCCCGGGTCACATTTCCGAAGACCTGCTAAGCAAATGTCATCCTTTCCTGCTGAGGTCACGGAACCCACGACCCGGTTTCAGGGCTGCTGGGACACTTCTCCAGGCTTTCTCCCTCCAGCCCTTCCACTCAGTCTTCCCACTATGGGCTCCTAGCAGGAGGCAAGCCTTTTTCCCCATGGTGCCTAGGGGACGCTGGCCTGCTGGTGTCCTTCCAGGCGGACTCTCATGGTCAGAAGCTCCTCGGGCAGCTGATTGTGAGAGACCGTTGAAATTCTTCTTTACCATTTCCTGTTCCACACCCAGGGCCTACTTACAGTTAGGAAGCCTCCAAGGCAACTGACACCCAAGTTCTGACCCCTGCTCAGTCCCTGTCGGCTGCTGCACGTTGGGCAGTTGAGTCCCTGAACCTCAGTGACTACGTCTGTACAACGGACACGATAAAACCACATGCCCTGCTCTCAGTGCCAGAGTGAGGCCCAAATGAAATCATGTGAGTGAAGATCATTAGATTATTTTTATCAAGTTTGGGAGCTGGAAGGAACAGCAATCATTGAGTAAGACGGTGACCGCACCAGCACAAAGGCTGTTCTTCTTCATCCTCGAGAGTATATGGCCTGGTTTGTGGCATCTCTCTGATTATCTGAAGGAAGAGTTCACATCGGAGATGTCAATGGTCAAGAGCAAAAGTTCCAAGCATGCAGGGAATGGAGGGGGAGCTCAGGACACAACCAGACACCTCTAGCCCAGGCAAGCACAGGCAGCCAGAAGCCTCGAGTTCCACCTCTGTCCACCTCCTCCTCCCGCCACCAGCCCCCAAGTCCTCCAGCCTCCCAGGCCCACGCCTCCGACTAAGGGCCCATTCTCCAAGACCCGTCCTTCCTTCTTCCCGCTTTCTGCAAACCCTCGCCACCCATCTCCATCTGCATCTCCACCCGACAGCCAGTTTCATGAACTCGGGGAAGGGCAGCCTGACTCAATTCACAGAAAGATATGAACAGCAGAGGGTGCGAACACCGCAGTTGCCTGGATTCTCAGAATGGAGAGAGACCCATTCCCCCATGTTTTTCCACGAGGAAGTTGCTGTCGTTCCAGCCAGGACAGTTCCTCATCATGAGGTCATCCTGGGTGACGCAGGACTTCTGGCTTCCCCAACTCCTATCCCCAGAGTAGGGCCCATCACTCTGACAGCCGCGGAAGCCGCTGTGCCACTTTGCAGATACCTGCTGAGTAAGTGTCCTCCTCTCCTGCTGAAACCCAGGATCTACGATGTGGCTTCAGAGCTGCGGGGAGCCCATGCTCTAGACATGTAGCCTGCAGCACTGCTCCACCCATCTCCCCATCACAGCCAAGGGCACCATCAGGCCCACGACTCCTCTCTTCCCTCACTCCCCACGTCCCAACCATGAAATCATCTCAAGCCCACCTTCTCCACTTCCAGCCTTGCCCCATTCAAGTGTCCACCACCTCTCCCACCGCCTCCCTTTCAACCTATAGATAATTCTCTGTCCAGTGGCCACAGTAATTTTTTTTTTTTTGATAAGGTCTTGAATTCCTGGGCTCAAGCACTCCTCCTGCCTTGGTCTCCCAAAGTGCTGGGATAGCAGATGTGAGCCATCACACCCGGCCAAGAGTGATCTTAATTCTTCCACCACCTCCCCCTCACGGAGGACCAAAGCTGCATACCTGCCCAGGCCCTGGTGGCATCTCCACACTCATTCCTTGCCACTCATGCCTCCTGCACTCCATGTCAGCTCACCAGCACTTTCTTTCCCGCTCTTTAACACATTGCCATCTGTCAGCCTCAGGGCCTTTGCACAGCAATTTCTTCCAAGCTCCACCCCCTTCCCACCCTTGTGTGAAGAATTTTTTAAAATTCTTTTTGTTTGTTTGTTTGTTTTTTTAGAGACAGCATCTTGCTCTGTCACCCGGGCTGGAGTACAGTGGCACAATCATGGCTCACTGCAGCCTCAAACTCCTGGCCTCAAACGATTCTCCTGCCTCAGCATCCCAAAGTGTTGGAATTACAGGTGTGAACCACTGCACCTGGCCCCTTGCAGGCTCTTTTTAACCTTTCAGGTTTCAAGTCCAATATCATCTGTTCGTGGACACATGGCCATAGCTCTCCCCATTCCTATCCCAGTGGTCACTCTGAATTACAGCACTTCATCTATTTCCTTCAAAAGTCTTATTTTAATTATTCTTTTTTAAATGTACTTACTGTCTACCTCCCAGTAGATGCTAAGCTCTACAACAGTTTATCTGATCCTGCACTTTGAATGTAGCCTTCACCTTGCATCTGGCATGCAGTAGGTTGTCAATAAATGTTTATTGAATGGATAAATAAATACATGGGTCAATGTTTGAATACTTCCTGTCAATATCTCATCAGACAACTGTGGCACATGGCTAAGTGGGCCCAGTCAGACCAGAGGTCTTCAGCTGAGCCACGACCTGGCCCTCGTAAATGCAGGGCCTTAGCTCTGCACTAGGGAGCCACAGGGCACGACCTCCTGTGACCACATAATTTGGCCTTCTGTAAGTCACACCCAGAGTTCATTGCCAGCTTGTACCTGACAGTGTCTGAGCTCAGTGCACAGATGTCTACAGATTCAGTGCCCTTGGCACATGGCTCTAAGCAGCCACCAAAGTCCTGCGAGTAAGCTCGGACCAACGCAAAGAATGATAGGGCTGTTCCTCCCAGCAATTGAAGTAGCATCATTGTGTGAACTTAGCCTACACCGTGTCAACTCGTTAAAATAAAAATAGAAATAGCCGAGGGTAGCATGGAAGAGTAGAAAGAACAAGAGACATAGAGTAAAAAGTATGTGGGTTCAAAGTCAAGGTCTATTATGAGCATAAGTCTTTAGCCAGTCATTTATCCACTCT
>NW_007079735.1:2105-11798 GCF_000164805.1 Carlito syrichta | reverse complement strand
CATCCACCCACCATCAACTATGGAGCACTTGCTGTTGGCCTATAAAATACTGATGGGAATAAACTCCCTGTTGTCAACCAGCCAATCAAATGAGCCCTGAAACAATGGAACACTTTCATTTCGTCTTCAGATTCTGAGACATTTGGTACAGAAAGGAACAGTTACGAGTCAGGGCCCCACCGACTGCCATGGTCCACGTGTGAATTCAGGGGATCCCCAAAAACGGATGAGAACTAACCACATCTTTATTTTTGCGAGCTCTAGCTGGGACTGAGCATTTCCCTTAATTACGATTCTGGCCACAGAAGTATGAACTGAGCCTGTGACTCTGTCACCAAAAGAAATCAGATATTTTCATATCATTTGATAGCTGCTGCAGATACCTCAAAGTATCTTTTGTGCTCATCTCGACTTTGAAATTACGGTAGTTACTGCTGCTAGATCTTCTGAACATGCTGACATATTACCATACCACAAATTGGAAAAATATTTTGATATATCGATATATGGCTATATCGGGTCCATGTTGCAATTCTGTGTTTTCATTTCATGCGTTAAGAACATTCTTCTGAGTGGGATCTGCAGGCTGCAACAGAGGACCACGGTGCAGGAGCGCAGCAGGGTTGGAAAGACAGAGGTCGCTGGGCACGAGGCTGGCACTAGGGGACACCTGCAGCCACTGCTGCTCGAGGGCACTCCCTGTGGCCTCTGAGAAGCACAGGACAGTCCTTGGAATCCAGCTGTCAAAGGAGGTCACTTCTGGAGAGAAGCTTCGGAGGACACCCTGGCGGGGACAGGAGCGGGTGTGCTGGGGAACACACCTCCTCACCTGGCTGTGGAGAGGGAAGATGGCAGGAACATGGGTTCCTGGGGAAGGGGGTCACCAGGACACAGCCTTCCCTTGGGCCACCTGGGCCTTCTCGTCCAGTAAGCACAGTCCAGTGTCATCCTTGCAAGATGGAGAGCCCCTTTCCTCCGGTTCTAGGAGCACTTCCTGAGGGCATACTCAGTGTTAGGTGACCTCACACATGCCTGGGAAAGGAGTGCGTCAGTCTGGCTACCGCCCCGAGGCACACGTAGCCCCACACACAGTCCACCTCCTGGTTTCTATCTTCACTGCCAAATGCCTCCTCATTGACTCTTCCTGATGGCTCCAAAATCATTGCATTAGTCTGTTTTGTGTTGCTACAGAGAAACACCTGAGGCTGGGTGATTAATGAAGAAAAGAGGAGCTGGGTGTGGTGGCTCACACCTATGATCCCAGCACCTGGGGAGGCCAAGGCAGGAGGACTGTTTGAGCCCAGGAGTTTGGGCAGCATAGTGAGACCTCATCCCTACAAAAATACAAAAAAAAAGAGGTTTATTAGGCTCTCCAATCTGCACAGCACTGGCATCTGCTTCTGCTGAGACCTCAGGAAGCTACAATCATGGTGGAAGGGGAGCAGGCGAGATGGGAATGAGAGAGAAGGGACACCAGGCTGTTCTAAACAATGGCTCTGGGTGAACCAATAAAGCCAGAACTCATTCATTACATGAGGACAGCACCCACCCACCCGTGAGGACCTGCCCGCGTGACACAGATACCTCCCATCAGGCCCCACTTCCCACACTGGGGGCCACACTTCACCATGAGATGTGAGGACAGCATCCAAACCAAATCCAGCAACATCCAACCATCAGCAAAACATAAGTGCGTCCTCCAGCTGGCCCCCACACCTGCCAATCCTAGGTCTTCAGCAACTTCATCTCACCACCCGCCCCCCTCGCTTCCCCACCCCACTACTGAATAATCGCAACACAGAGCCCCCCCTGTTCCTGCCCACGACTGTCACCACT
Source organism: Carlito syrichta (assembly GCF_000164805.1). Classification (NCBI taxonomy): domain Eukaryota; kingdom Metazoa; phylum Chordata; class Mammalia; order Primates; family Tarsiidae; genus Carlito; species Carlito syrichta. The sequence continues at coordinate 9,962 of NW_007079735.1, read as the reverse complement.
GCTCTCCACCAAGGGCATGCTACTTCTTGCCTGGACTCCGCAAGCCTCCTGTGGGTTTTCCTGCCTCCATTGTGGCCGGCCTCTCATCCCTCCCCATGGAGTGGTCGTTGCTCAGGAATCAAATCAATTGCTCCCCTTCCTTCAAAGGCACTCTCTGTCTGAGAATAACCTCTGATCTCCTTCCCACTGCCCTGGAGGTCGCTACTTCCTTCTCCAGCCTCCTCCTGGCCTCCCCTCCCACCTCCCTGTCCTCAGTCTCACTGACACTATGCTCTCCAGATTAACCAAGTCTTTCCTTCTGGGCCCTCCGAGTTCTCTGGATTCCTCTGGGGGGCTCCTCCAGCTCTCCAGCCTCCTTAGAGGACTTTCCCCAGACATCCCTCTTACTTATGTCACTTGTTTAGTAATGTGCCTCAGTTTCCTCATCTTTGAAATGGAAGTAACAATGTAGCCCACCTTGTAAAGCTGTGACAAGGATTAAATAAGTTACTCAAGTGCTTAGAATAATGATAGACAGTAGGCATTCCCTAGGTTTTAGCTATTATTTTAATATAAAAATCACCTCAGCCACTTTATCCTTTTTAAATTTAATTTTATTTTTAGAGATGAGGTCTTGCTGTGTCACCCAGGCTGGAGTTCGGTCACACGATCATAGCTTACCACAGGCTCGACCTCATGGCCTCAGGCGATCCACCCAAGTAGCTGGGCCTACAAGTATGCACCACCATGCCTGGCTAATTTCTTTAGCTGGTCTCATTATGTGGCCCAGGCTGGTCTTGAACATTTGGCCTCAAGTGGTCGATCCTCTAGCCCCAGGCTCCTAAGTAGCTTAGACTATAGGTACCACCACGCCACACCCGGTTAATTGATTTTTTGTAGAGATGGGGTCTCACAGTATTGCCCAGGCTGGTCTTAAACTCCTGGCCTCAAGTAATCCTCCCACCTTGGCCTTTCAAAGTGCTGTGATCACAGGCATGAGACACGGCATGCCGGGCCCTCTTAACCTGGGTAATCTTTCTAGAACACACTCAACTCCTGGCTGCTACGGCCCTGCTACCATGCCCCGTCAGCCGCAGTCGTAGTACTCATGCCCACTCAGTGCAGTCCCAGAAGTTCCTTAGAGATGTCTCAGGGACAGGCCGGGGTAAGGCAGGGTGAGCTATAGAGTGCTGGGACCTCCCACCCTTGCCTACCCCTGTGACCCCAGCACTCGGCAGTGGTCTCACCTGGAGCACCAGCCTGAGATGACTTTCTTGTCTTGTTCTCATAGGGGACTTCTGGGGGGGGCACTTATTTTAAAGGCAAGGCTGGGAAGGTCTGCAGAGGATGGGCTATGAGGACAGAGTCCCAGCCCTCGTCTGTCTCACAAAGGCCTCACCATCTGGGCTCCTCTTGGGGCTGGACATCCCTGTCCAGGGGCAGCAGCCACTGGTACCTGAGCAGATGCTACTGCCAGTGTGAATACAGGCTAAGTCCTCGCTCCAGAACCTTCCCTGCCTTCCGTGTTCAGCTTCAAGACACAGCTCAGGCGTGACCTCCAGAAGCCTCCCAGGGTCCCCCGGGCTCTCCTCAGACTCCGGGCTGTGCCTGCTTCCGTCTCCCTCGCCACAAGTGCTGGGTCGTGGGGAAAGATGCGTGTTATCTTCACGCCTTCATAATAGCCAGAGTCAACATGCCACCACCTGTGGGCCAAGTCTGGCCTGCCGCCTGTTTTGTGAACGGTTCATGCGCTAAGAATAGCTTTCACATTTTTAAATGGTTGAAAAGAATCAAAAAAAAGAAGAATTCGTGACAAGTGAAAATTATAGGGAAATGAGATTTCAGTGTCCATGGCGCCATAATGAACACAGCCCTGCTGTCCATCTATGTATCAACGGTGGGGCTGAGCCACCGTGGCAGAGACCCGGTAATCAGACCCTGTGAGGGGCAGGTGTGCTGACTCCACAGAGCAGCCTTGGTTAGAGCAATGGGACGGAAGCAGGGCCAGGCCCCCAGTAACTTCTCCAGGAAAACACTGTGCGCAGCTATCAACTAGACAGTCAGACAAGATGAAAGTCACCAACTGAAACGGTGGAACGCAGGTCACAGCACTATTTTTTTGCGTGACTGTGTAAAAATGAGCATGTCATCAAGATGGAAAATTAAAACTAAGAACAACGATGCACAAAGTCCATAGAAAACAAACACACAAAAAACACCAACTGCAACCACAGCCCATTCAGTGAGCAGCTCAGAGCCACCAGGCCTGCAGGCTGTCCCCAAGTCCTCACTGGGGCTTCTTCACTGTCTACGTGCCAGTGCACGTTCGGGGAGAGGAATGGCCACAAAGGAACAGCAGGGAGGCAGAGATGACACCACCGTAGACGAGATGCTTGTCAGATGAGAATTTCCCACCGCGCTGTCCTTGGAATCTGCCCCCGTGCCTGCCAGGCCACCACATGTCAGGTCCTTTCATCTACTCAGGCCAGGGCTCAGGGCCTGCCCAAGTGCTATGCATCGCTCCTCCAAACCAGAGCTCCCAATCCAGGTGAAGGGTTAGTTGGGCCCACTTCTGCCTCCCTCTTGGTAACATGGACTAAATAACCTAGAAGTGGTTGCCAGCAAGTAGCCAAAGCAGAAGGGTGAAGGCGGTTAAGAGAGTGAGAGGAGGTCCAGGTAGGCCGGGCCCACTCAGGAGGAACGGGAGATACATGAGGATGCAGAGGGTCCCAGGTGGCAGGACGGAGTGAGGCAGCCGTGTCGGGGCCACAGAGTCAGCTCAGAGCAAGTCCTTCCCTTCCAGATGCCGACTCCTTCAAGCAGCCTTGAAGGCAGAGCCACTGCCCACTCCCCATTGGAGCCCATCTGCCTCTGTTCCCAACCTTGATGGTGACAACAGGAAGCACATCCGTAGTGCTTGCCGGGGGTCATGTCGTGTTCACTCCACACACACTAACTCACCAGTCCAGACAGCAATCCTATGACACTGCCAGGAACCCCATTCGGAGATGAAGACACTGAGGCACAGAAGGTTGGATACCTTGCCCAAGGCCACACACCTGTAAACAACGGCTGGTCCCAGCTGACCTGACTCCAGAGACTGTGCATGTGATCATTACATGGTACAACTCCTGCTCCTAGATGACCATGGAATGCCATGGGTTCCTGGTCACAAAATCTCTCATCTTCTTACCTGAACTTACTCAAGCAGACCCTTGTTCCAGGCGACCAACTGTACCTGACTAAGAAGGAAAGTGGTATCAGGACTGACATGGTAAAGAAGAGACCCTCAAAACCAGGCACAGTGGCTCACACCTATAATCCCAGCACTTTGGGAGGCTGAGGTGTGAGGATTGCTTGAGGCCAGGAGTTCAAAACCAGCCTGGGCAACACAGGAAGACCCTGTCTCTACAAAAAAAAAAAATTAACCAGGCATGGTGGTGCAAGTATAATACCAGCACTTTAGGAGGCTGAGGTGTGAGAATTGCTTGAGGCTGGGAGTTCAAAACCAGCCTGAGCAACACAGGAAGACTCTGTCTCCATAAAAAAACAAACAAAAATTGCCAGGCATGGTGCTGCATGCCTATAGCCCCAGCTACTCAAGAAGCAGAGGAGGAAAGATCTCTCGAGTTCAGGAGTTTGAGGCTGCAGTGAGCTATAATCACACTACTGCACCCCAGCCTGGACAACAAAGCAAAACTTTGTCTCTAAAGAACAACAACTAGTGGGCCCTTGAGAGAATCATGTCAGGGGTGTGGAATTGGCTCTGATGTATGGCAGGGTAGAAGCCTCTAGACATCCCCCATATCCCAGAATGAAATACAAATAAACAGTCACATGCAAGAGTTAAGGAGCTAATTAAACTATGACTTACAGGTGATTAAAACTACAAGCCCAAGTGTGGCAAGGCTTTCTAGGTATAGCCTCTAATGGACTCAGCGAAAATGAGGAATAAAAGAGTCATAGAATGAGGTGGTTACTTCATGTGACCCTAAGTAAAATGCAACAGGGAAAAACTGGGACAGGCTCCTAGCCCAGGGGACTCCAATGGAATACAAAGAAAATGATGTCCTCTTACAACAGTGGTTCTCAAGCCTGAGCACTACTTAGAATCGCGCCGAGGGCCTGGAAGACATGGCTGCTAGCCCTCCACACCCCAAACAACCTCCAGATTTCTGATTTCATACATCTGATATGGGGCCCAAGACTTTGCATTTCCAGCCAAATTCCCAGGTGATATTGACACAGATGGTCCAGAGACCCCACTTCAAGAACCACTGCTTATAGCATAAAGCCCATCCTTCTCATGGTGGAAAGGCAGGACTGTCCACATTACTAAACGACACCTTCGAAGTTCCAACCATGTTGGGTTTCCAGGGTCAAAGGTAACTCCCAGATTGGCAGTGAATGGAGAGATCTGGGAAGGGCTGGAGGAGCGAAGGATGCATAGAACCCAGGACTCGGGAAGGAAGGACCAACACACCAGACATTAAGAAAAAGACGATGGTTAAGGGAGCATGAGGGGATCGACTCGGGAAAGAGCTGCTGCTAAGGACAGAAAACATGGCCAACATGGTTCTCCGAGACCTGCATTTGTTCACTCCACAGATATTTCTCAAGCTCCATCCGTATACCAGGCACTATGCTAGGTACTGGAGGTTCAGCCTCAGAGAGGTAATTCATGGTCCTGAATGTTCCAAACACAACACCGTCCAGAAATTCATGGCCAGGAACAACAACCTTCCCAGATCAGAACTTCGGTTGGTCACAAATGCAATCCAAGTAACTCAACTCACACCCAAAGACTCTCTGTTCTATTCTTTGTCTACAAGGGGGACCCCCAAAATGGAATTATCTTTTGGAGGGCAGGCCCATTGCAGTACAGGCTTCTCCTGTCAGGTCAGTGTTCTAGCAATCCATCCGCATCAGTGTACTGATACACTGTCGTGAGAGGCTACATTTGGTTACAGTGAATTTTTTTTATAGGATTCTTTCAACATGCTTGCCCATTTCATAACGGGTGATTTACGAGTGCACCTGCCCACACCGTGCTGAGTGTTCAGTGGTTTTTGACCAAAAACAGCAAGACCCCCATACCCCACCGTCCCTATTCATCTGATCCCACTCCAAGTGACTTTTTTTTTGTTTGTTTCCCCAGATGAAAACAGTCCTCAAAGGAAAACATTTTGCCGATTTGGAAGAGGTGAAACCAAAAATGGTGAAAGCACTAAAAGGCATCAAAATTGACAAGTTAAAAACTGAGCAGTGGAAAAAACATCTCCACAGGTGCATTGCATCAGACAGAGAGTCCCTTGAAGGCGACTGAAGTTTAAATAAGTAAGAATAAACACACAATTTTTTGTAACTAAATTCCAGGGTTTTGGGGGTCACCTTTGTATGTCCACAAAAAGCCGATCTTATCATAGCAATGATAGGGCCTAGCTTGCCCCACATGGGATGGGACCGACACTAGGACCCAATGTCAGTAGTGACAGATGGTCCATGGCAGTGAACATGCATCCATTATAACATTCAGGGCAAACCATGCAACTTTTCTGTGCCTTGCTTTCTTCCTTTATAAGTCAGGGTCCTATTGGCATCACAGGATTATGGTCTGGACTCATGAGTTATTATATCTAGAATAAACGCTAATTGGCCCGCAGTAAACGCCACGTTTATGTCTGCTATCCTCACCGTCAGGATTATTAGTAGTAACAGGACGGAGCTCCTTGATAGCAAGCTGGAAGGTGGTTAAAGCCAGGCCCTAGAGTTGGCCCCCCCAGGTTCTAAATCCTTGGCTATTTTCCAGCCAGGGAATCTACCGGAAGCTCTCTGAGTCTTAATCTTCTCATCTCTAATCATAATAATAACGATAGTCCTTGCCCCATATGGTGACTGAGGATCAGCAGAAAATAAGGCACGTAAATTGCTTCGCATAAAAACTGGCCATAATAACTACTCAGTAGACAGTAGCTGTGACTGCCTTTCCCTTTTTCTAAGTGGGTGCTGTCATCACAATTGTCCTCTCCAAATCCATTTTTGCATATCAGGATGTGTAGACAGAGGTAAAATCACCATCTAGTCCACAGGCTGCAAATGGCTCGACAGAATCATAACAGAACTGAAAAAGAAATAAACATCCCAAGAAGACTGGATTCTGAAGTCAACGAGCTGCACTGCCGAGTGGCCCTGGAATGTCATTTCCATACATCGTGGTTTAAGGTGACTTGAGTTGCCGTCTGCTGGAGTGTGTGTGAGTGTTTGTAGTTGTCTGCATGACGGTTAAATTATGTTAGGCTTTGAATTATGTGAGTGTGGAAGAGGGGGGTGTGTCCCACAAGGGGTAGAATGAGCTAGAGTCTTGTGGGCCAACAGCACAGGAAAACACACCACCCACAGAGGAATAGCCACCATGTTAAAGCCACCAGCAAGTCCAGGACCCAGCTAGTGCAGACAAACAAATCTGGAGCAATCAGACTCCACAAACTCCAACACTTTTCCATGGGTCACATGGGTGTGCCAGGGTAGCGGGAATTCAGAGAAGGAGGAAGTTATATTCATTAACTTGTACATAATTACAAACATTCATTTTTATATTAATACAAGCACAGGCATGTTATGGAATAGAACGAAAAAAAGAAAACAAACCACCCTAAGTCTTAAAACACAACCCAAGAGCAGAGGCATGCAGAGCCTTCAGGGGGCATCCTCTAGCCTCAACCTCACATCCTAGGGAGGTTGTTTACTCCCTCATTAGTTAGGGGACCTTCCAGGGAATATAGACACTGGAAGACCTGAATTCCAAGCTGGAGGACTCCGACACTCATCTGACTGCCTTGAGCAAGTTGCCTAACTGGTCTTGAGCTTCCTCATCTGGAAAATGGGAAGCTCCTCACAGAATCAACCTTAGATTTGCTGAGGGGCTCATAAGAAATCATATATGAAACAGTGTGGTGATTTCTAAAAGAACTAGAAATTGACCTTCCATATGACCCAGTAATTCCTCTACTGGGAATATACCCAGAGGAACTCAATTCATTTTTCAAAAAAAGGTGCCTGCACATGCATGTTCATTGCAGCACTATTCATAATAGCAAAAACATGTAACCAATCATGCTGTCCATCAAAACTGGATTGCATAAAAAAATTGCAGTACATATACATGATGAAATATTACGTAGCCATAAAAAAGGATAAACATATGGACTTCACAGCAACTTGGATGTGTTTAGAGTCTATAATGCTCAATGATCTATCACAGAAACAAAGAACAGAGTACCATGTGTTCTCATTCATAAGTGGTCTCCTCTGAACATTTTCTATAATACTATAAGAAAGGGATTGGCAGTAATGGGATACTGCTGGGATGAGGGTGGACACACAACATCAATAAGGGTACCTGATCTCAAACCAGGCAAAGTAGGAACCAAGGGAGGCCAAACTTTACCTGTACGATGTCCACTTGTATACCTAATCTTGAATTGTACCCCACATCTTTAAAATATGATATAAATAAATAAATAATAAAATCATAAAAAGGAAGAGGGTCTATAGAAGTGAGTTCCCTTGGCACATTTGGGGGCCTGCAGTTAACCTGCTATAATTGTGAAAGTGGGTTCAGAGTTAGTGACAAGGCAGAGAAAGTCATGGTCCAGTGGGTCAATGGCTGAGGACACACTCATTGCACAAGCATCTTGTACTGAACAAGAGAAGGCAGAGGATCAGGAGAAGCTGGGGGGCGAGGAGAAGCTGGATGGAGAAGAAAGTTGGAGATGAGAAGCTGAGAGAGGAGGAGAAGCTGGAGGAGAGAAACTGGTGGAGGAAAAACTGGGGGGGAGAAGAAGCTGGGGGAGGAGAAGCAGGGGATGGGGAGGAGAA
>NW_007079735.1:0-2085 GCF_000164805.1 Carlito syrichta | reverse complement strand
GGGGGTGGGAGAAGAGAAGCAGAGGGGGGAGGAGAAATCAGGGGGGAGGAGAAGCTGGGAGGAAGGAGAACTGGGGGGGAAATCAGTCAACACAAGGTAAGAAGAGAACCAGGAGGTGGGGAAACACAGTCAGTCAGTCCTGTCACTTTTCTCCCCACGGTTGATTAAAGATGGAAAATCCATGAGCGCCAGCCAGGAGGAGTGGGAGAAGGCAGCCGCTCTAGCCACGCAGACAGAGGTTGCTGTGAAATGACTGTGTCTGCTCCAGAGGAACTGCGTTGGAACCTCACGCGGCTCCCTCTAGAGCGCTTCAAGTCCTGCTCAGGCACCTCTGATTCAGCCTTTTCAAAACCACAGTCAGGACCCAAAAATCAAACGCAGACCCAGGGCGATCAAATGACATCATTCTTCTGAGTGACAACTGGGGGCACGCGGATCCCATGACCCCATTAAGCAGGGTTGCAACCTGCTATTGTCTTTTCAGTGGCAAAATCAGTGGCGCCCAGCACAGAGTGCTGCTCACGCGAGCAGACACCAAACACATATTTGCTGAATTGAATATCTCATCTGCCTATTTAATAGGTTCGAAAATCGTCAGCCTTTTCATCAAAACTACCACCTTCTTTCATTCAAACCCCTCTCGAAATCCGATTCCATTAAGGCTTTTTAATGCGCCCTAACAGCAAGGAATTTACTTAAATGAACAGGGGAAAAAAAGCAAAACTCCAAGCTCCCACCTGTGCAGCCATGCCACGCTATTGTTTGAACCGAAGTGTATTATTTAACTTGGATGACAAGCTCAGGGGTAGGGACCCATCTTTTAGAACACACAGCTCTGAGCACACTGGGAGTCCTTCATAAACAACAGTAGCAAGAAATGCCATGGAGGTGCCGCTTCCTGATTTATTTTTCTGGTGCCAGGTTTCTGGCAGCATGGTTTATGCCTCACCGGATTTCCAAGGGGCAGGTCCCTCTCTCCAGGGGCTCCTGCGAATGCAAGAAACAGCTCTGCCACCATCCCTCCCACTCTGGCACCAGCGGGGGACACCTGATTGAGCCAAAAGGCGGTTTCTTGCAAGCACACAGGATGCCCGTTGGCTTTGGATGGGAACAGCCCTCCAGCGCCTGATAGGTGGAGAGACGCGGTCAGGGGAAAGGTTTTGGCTCCACCAGACACAGCTGTCAGATGGCAACGCCTGGACTTCCACGGTGATGCCCTGCTGTGGGCCTCTGAGCATCTTGTCCTTAACCCCAGAGACCAAGGGTGCCTAGAGCTTGGCACAGAGTTGTATTTTGGGGGGTAACTTCAGGCTATCCACGGAGGGACATGGAAGGAGATGGTATTGACAAACTTGAACCATCAGATCGAGAAGGCCCAGGGCAGGCAGGTAGTAAATATTAAACTGTAAGTGCACAGCGAGACCACGACATCCGGAGGCAACATGCGTCACTTATGGATCTTTTAACACCATACAGTCGTGAACCGAAGGCGAGACCTGCATGTGCCAGCACACAGCTGACAGGCAGAGAGGAAGAAACAAGGGAACCCCATGCAGGGACCCTGGAAGGCCTGGGGGCTCACCCCGGAGAACAGGGCTCATACTTGGTGAGGGGTGCTCTGCGGAGAAGGGGGACCAGGGGTGTCTTTCCAGGCACATGCAAGACACCCAGAGCCAGGCCCCTGCACACACACGCCTCCACCACTGAGGGGACTTCTTCCCCCTTCCTCTCTGACCTCTCGCTCATTCTCAGTCACAACAATGGCAACACCTGTGGACGGTGTCTTCTGGCTTTGATTGCCATCCAGTTTTGGAGGAGGGCTCCACAGGGCTCCTCCAGGAGCCATATGTGGAGCTTACTTGCCAGGCGCCAGGAGGGAAGCACAATGGCCCAAGATCCCGGCCGCCGGACCCTCTGGAAGTGCCGCCTGATTTAACAGGCAAGAGATGCCAATCTGAGAGGCAGGCGGGGGCGGCCGAGCTGGGAACCCTGTGCCAGGTGCAGGCGTCGCCCAAGGGTGATGCCTCGAAGTCGGCGATCCGGAGCCCAGAAACACCCTGGCCGCAACAACCGGGCCGCACGGCC
>NW_007079734.1:2343-6104 GCF_000164805.1 Carlito syrichta | reverse complement strand
ATTCTTTGTTCTAAATTTCTTCCTGAGGGGCCTGGAGGAAGTCATGCCCATGGGCCAGACCTTAACATTCCTTTTCTCCTAACCCCAAGTTTTTAGACAAAGCTCTGCTGTTTTTAACCTGATCACAAACCAGAGAATCTTTAAATCTTGTAAGCCCCCAACTTCAAGATACTCTGCCTTTTCAGTCCAAACCAATGTATATCCTCCAAGTATCGGTCTATGATTTTTGCCTGTAACTTCTACTTTCCTGAAATGTACCCCTGCCTTTAAAAACCTTTGCTTGAGCCGGGCCCAGTGGCTCAGCCTGTAATCCCATGCCTTTGGGAGGCTGAGGTGAGTGGATTCCCTGAGCCTGCGGGTTCGAGACCCGCCTGGGCAGTGAGACCTCATCTCTACAATAAATCAAAAAATCAGCCGGGCGTGGTAGCGCATGCCTGTAATTCCGGCTACTCGGAAGGCTGAGGCGGAAGGATCGCCAGAGCCCAGCAGGTCGAGGCTGCGGTGGCCGGGAGCGGCCACTGCACTCCCGTCTGGGCGACAGAGTGAGACTCCAACTCAAAAAAAAAAAAGAAAAAAAAAAAAAAAAACCTTTGCTTGTAAGCCATCAGGGAGGCTGGGTCTTGAGTGTGAGCTGCCCAATTTTCTTTGCTTGGCACCCCGCAAATAGATGCCTTCTTTTCTCCCATGGAAAACCGTGGATTGGATGTTTGGCTTCACTGCACCGGGCGAGGGGACCCTGGCTCAGTTCAGTAACACTTGTAGATCCAAATAAACCAGCACAAGAGAAAGCACTGGGGAGTCTGAGGTCCTAGCCCTGTGTGAGGGTTTACCAAACTGTAGCACCCCAGAGTCACAGAGCTGAGAGATGGCCGGGTGGATGGGCTCAAACATGGGAGGCCCACTGGCAAGGTCATCAATATGTGACTGCAAAAATGCTCTGAATCCAAGGGCTTGCTTTTCCTTCTTTTCTGTGGTTTTCATTCAGCAGATGGATACCAAGTGACAGGGCACAGTGGCTCCCGCCTGTAGTCCCAACACTTTGGGAGGCCAAGGCAAGAGAATCGATTGAGCCCAGGAGTTCAAGAACACCCTGGGCAACATAGCAAAATCTCATCTCTACAAAAAAAACCCCAAAGATTAGCCAGGTATTGTGGCCCATGTCTGTAGTCCCAGCTACTCAGGAGATTCGGGATCACCTAAGCCCAGGAGGTCAAGGCTGCAGTGAGCCATGATTGTGCCACTGAGCTCCAGCCTGGGGGACAGAGTGAGACCCCCTGACTCAAGTATATCTATAAATAAGGATATAGACCCAGACAACACACACACACACACACACACACACACACACACACACACACACACCCCAAGCCCACCGGCCCACTGCACTGTCCCAAAACAGAATCAGCCTCACCTTTCCGTCAGCCCCCACCCCCCCCCACCAGGGAAATAAAATACCACTCTCTTCTTAGATTTATTTGAGTAAAAATAATGTGTGTAAAAATATCTAACCTAACACCACACGGTTCTCTTTCCAGCAAAACTTTTTTTCTATTAAAATAAAGTGACTTATCCTGTTTGTCCTGCGTGGGGAGCAGGGAGTCCCAAGCTTGTATGCCCTACCCCCCAGAGTCTGTGCAAATGTTTATGCTACGGTTGAAAGTTGGGGAGGAGACTTTGGTGCCACCCAGGCGTGGGCTGACTCCTACGATGGCCCAGGACCCGCAAAGATGCGCCCATCTCTCTTTCGAAAGAAATGCGTTTTTGAAGATGCTTTTTTGTTAAAGGTCAGGGTTTGGTCTGCAAGGGAGGAGGAGCCTTGTGGGGTACACACGGGAACTGAGCCTGGAAAACCAAGACCCCCACTGTGCCGTCCCCAGGCTGTGGTGAGGTGACTGGACTCCTCCTTCCGCCTCGATTTCAGTCTTAAAATCCGCCTGGGTCCGGACTTCCTTTCCCAAGTCTCACGCTTGCTTTCTCAGCAGGCAGCCCAGGCTCTGGGATGTGGCGGAAGGTGGACCCTCGCCTTGTGGGAGCCCTTGATCCCAGAGGAGGAAGGGAAGGGCAGAACCAGGCCAAGGTGGCCTGGGAACCTTTGCAGGGTGCCGGCATGCAGCTTCCTGGGGAGCAGGTTTCACGCTCTGGGGGCAAAGGGGCTGGGCAGGCAGGAAGCATCGCCTTCCTTCTTTTTAGGAAGGGAAGCGTTGGGGTGTCAGGGAGGGAGCACTGGTTGATTTCAGCCTTAGGACAGAGCCGCCCAGTGTGTGTCATGATGCCTTGAGAACCCAGGAGATGGGGGAACAATTACTTCTTCCCTGCCCTTGGAAACGGACGCCTGAGCAGCTTTGATGTCCTTGGCTCAGGAACTGTTTTCGGGATCTTCACATAAAATGCCACAACTCATGTTCCTGTTCAGTTGACTTTCCTCGGTTCTATTAGGCTTTGCTGATGTATTGAGAGTTTGGGTTTACTCTGGTATTTAGCAGTGGTTTATGGACGCTACTGTGACAGGCTCTGGGCGGCTTTTGGCTTAATGGGGGCGTTCGATCGTCCCTTGACTTGGAGGCTGCATTTCCCCAGGCAGCCATTGAAAATTTAGCTCTGGTTGTAAAGGAAAAACACGAAGGGTGCCCAGCCCCACGGAGCAGAATCCTTCTCCAAGTAAACGGTGTCTTTCCTTTCCAACAAACTAGCCAGCGATGGCTCTGACTCTTAACTGCTGGTCAGATAGGAGGCAACATAGGGACACCCCAGTAACATCTCAGCGTGTGCCCGTGACACCTTACTGACACCCCAGAGTGGGCCTCAAACAGGGAAGCTATGAGGAGGGGTCATCCTCACCCTGGTTGTGGGGGGGGCGGCCGCGCTTACACACGATTTCCTAAGGAAAGTCACTCCAGGAAAATTGGCAACTTACTCAAGGACGGGCCAAGGCTGGGGACTGCCCTGTGTCCACGCCCCACCATTTCCTGGTGCGAGGTGGCGGGCACAGGTGTCATAACGCCGGCTAGAGAGTCACTGAGTGAAGTTGGTGGATACACAGCCACCCACGCGCGCAGGGCACTCGCCTAACCGCGGTCCTGTCCTTTTTAAAAGGCAAAGGTGTGCACACAAGCGGGGACTACTTCCTTCCGGGCTCCCCCACCAGGCCTCCAGTGTGGAAACGTCTCTCCTTCTCTCCTTCCACAGTTTCGAGGGAGTCACGAGGCCCCTCGCTCCTCGGCCGACTGTGGAGTCCGTGTCTTCGGAGACAGAGAGGCTACTGGTTTGCACGAGCGCTGGAGGGATCCTTCGCGCAGGACGGTGCCTGGGACACCGGGGCGGGCCCGGCGCGCGCTGGGCCGCGCGCCATCAGCAGGCGTCCCGGCTCGGGCCTGCAGGAGCCAGGTCCCGGCTGCTCAGACTCTTCCCTCCGCCCCACGTCGGAGCGCGGCCCCAGCACCGAGGCCGCCCGGCTCGGGGTTGAGAGCTTCCGTCAGTCGCGGGCGGGTCGGGGGCTGCCTCCGTGCCTGCCGAGAAAGGAGCCGGCGCGCTCTCGCCTCGCCTCCCCTCTCCCCCTCCCTCCCTCCCTCCCTGGAAATGCCAGCCCTTTAAAGTGGAGTGTCAGGGAGACGGTGACGTCACCTTGCCCGCTGGGTGGCGTCCCCTCGGTCCGACACGAGTTGAGAGACAGAGAAAGGCGCCGTCAGACTGCGCTTCGCTTGGGGCTCGCCTGCCGCGGGTCTCCGCGCGCCCACGCTTTCTGCGGTCGAGGGGACGCCCCG
>NW_007079734.1:0-1874 GCF_000164805.1 Carlito syrichta | reverse complement strand
GCTGCGGGCTCTCCTCGCTGGGCTGAGGGGCGGCGGGCTTCGGGGGTGACCGGCTTGGGAGCCCCAGGATCCAGTGGGGGCTCTCCGTCTCGTGGGCAGGATGGGGGGCGGTTCCAGCTCAACTAACTTTTAATGGTCTGTTTTCCCCTCGCCCCCGTAGGAAGCGCCCCCCACACACACACCTAAAGCTGCTTATTTGTGTCTACTCTGACGGGAGTTTCCGGGAGGGCGTGGGACGACCTTGGAGGACCCCCCCCAGGAGGAGACGCGTCCGCCAGGTCTACGGCTTCTTAGGCTGGTGGCACCCCGCGCAGGGCCGTCCTCGGCCGGCAGCCATGCTGCGCGCTCCTGGGAGCGAGAGTTCGAGTCATCCCGGGGTCTTACTAGGCGAGAACCATCGCTCTGGGAAGGGAAGTGGCTTCAAAGAACCTTGGGCAAAGCTGGGGTCGGTTGTACCAGCTCGGGTTGTCACTGTGCCTCAAACTGTGCCGACCCATCCCAGGTGACATGCCAGGCTCGCCTCCCTAACCGCATGGAGGTTTGCTCAGCCTTCCCTGCGGTCTGGGACGTGATAAGAACTGAGGATGGGGCGGCAGGGCAGAGGCTGCGGTGTGGAGACCCCAGGGGCCCAGAGAGAGGGCACAGGGGCAAGGCCGGGGGAGGGGACAGGAGAGGGCGTGTGGTCCGAAGTCACTGTAATAGACTGGAGACCCCGGCCAGGAGTGGCCCAGCTACAGCGCCTGCAATTTTCCAGGGTGCGTGTGGTCTTGGCCAAGGCCTCTCAGCCTGGAAAGGTCGCGGTGGTCCTAGGGAATGAGCCACTTGGCTTGTTTTGACTTGTCAGGATGCTCACAAAGGTTTCTTTGCTTCTTTTTGTATTTTCTACCTGATGTTTTCCCCTGTGGTGGTATCTCGTTGACTGGAGATGAAATTCGGAATTTTACCGCAGGCCCATCCTGAGATTTCAACTTTTACAGATTCCCTCATCCAAAAATTATCTGCCCAGTGGGGATGCCCCCCCAAAAAGACACGGAGATGTCCACCTAGATAGGGGAGGAAGGATGTCCGAGAAGGTGGTTCGAATTCAACTAAATTCGCCTTCTTAAGTCTGCCAGTAAGATTCCCAAGGACCAGCCGTTCCTTCCCACCAGTTCCGGGTTTAATGCGTTTGCCTGTACTTTCTTCTTGTAGTGGAAATGACAGGAAAACATTTTTTGAAGACGTTTACAGTCTTCAGCTTCATTTTTTAAAGCTGCCTGCTGGGACCAGAGCTGCTCCCTCCAGCAAGTGGGTTTTTGAAAAACGGAAACACCCTATTTCGTGCACTCATTCTTCCACCTTTTCCAAAAAATAATTCTAATTACACTCGCAAAATACCTCATGGCGAGGGTGAGAGAGAAGGGGTTTCGTTTTGCCTTAATGAGCTGTGACCGAACCGGCAGTGAACTTCCTCAAGGAAACCACAGACACCACACAGATCACTTTTTAAAGGCTTGGATTTTTTTTTTTAAACCAAAATCAATCTGTTTTCAAGCAAATGCGGACGGCCTCTCTCTTTAAATTTTGGTTTCCGTGGCCAAGCCCCAGTTTTCCGTAACTTGTGGGATTTGTGCTGGTGACACCCCACGGTCACCGCCTCCCAATTTCCAGCAGGCAAGCCGTTTCGTCCCCGCGGCTTCTGTGAACCCGGGATGAGGTCTTGAGCTTCTTGGGAACTGGATGCTTTTCAGAAAGCCACGCAGTTCATTTACGCTGGATGTTCGGAAGTCCCTGCCCTTCCAAAGGAGCCGGGTCCCCTTTTCCAGTAACAGCTGCGTCTGAGCCAGCAGAAGTCCCCGTTCTCCAGCTAGCGAGACCCCCCCCTCCACGCCCCC
>NW_007079733.1:2418-3636 GCF_000164805.1 Carlito syrichta | reverse complement strand
CAGGCATGAGTCACCGCATTCAGCCAAGTAATCTCCACTTTACAGACAAAAACAAAACAAAAAACGGTGGTTCAGAGAGACCTATTCATTTACCCAACATCACACAGCTAGAAAGCAGCTGAGCTAGGATTCAAACCCAGAGTCCATACTTGGAAGCATTTTCGATTTGTTCTTTGAACCCATTTGTTGGGAGCCCTCCATTTCCGGAAACCAGGCTGTGGATGGCCCTCACTTCCTGTATTCTTTCCTACCTAGATGGGTCTGGCCAGGTGCACGTCACATATGATTCTGGTGTCAGTTTAGACAGCCCAACCTCAAGTTCACATGGACCCTTCAGGTCGGTCCATCTGGTAGAAGCCTCTCTGAAAGGGCCTCTCTGCCGCCAATGGGTCGAGGACAAGGGCAGTAACTGCTACTGACTGGGACAAACAAGTCACATTCGTCACTTCCACTCAGGTACTGAGGTCACCCTCCTACCATTCAGCAAAGCTGCACCCAGGTTCTGACTTGGGGTCGGGGGGGCACCCTGGCTCCCTCAGATTGGTCATGGAAGGTGGGTGGCAAGGAACCACACTGGTTGTAGAAGCATGGCCTAGTCTGAACCTGTAATCTCATTCCAAATTTGTAAGCAGACAAGCCAGTTGAACATGCCTGAGTTTTTGCTATAAAAGCCCTAGGATGCCGGGCTCGGTGGCTCAGCCTGTAATCCCAGCGCCTTTGGGAGGATGAGGTGAGTGGATTGCCTGAGCCCGTGGGTTCGAGACCTGCCTGGGCAGCGAGACCTCATCTCTACAATAAATCAAAAAATCAGCCGGGTGTGGTAGCACATGCCTGTAATTCCGGCTTCTTGGAAGGCTGAAGCGGAAGGATCGCCGGAGTCCACCAGGTCGAGGCTGTGGTGGCCAGGAGCGGCCACTGCACTCCAGTCTGGGCGACAGAGTGAGACTCCAACTCAAAAAAATAAAATAAAATAAAAAGCCCTAGGTGTGCTGGGTGCAGTGGCTCATGTCTATAATCCCAGCACTTTGGGAGGCTGAGACAGAAGGATTGCTTGAGTCCAGGAGTTTGAGATCAACCTGGGCAACATAGCAAGACCTCATCTCTACAAAAAATAATAACAATAAAATAAATTTGGTCAGACTTGGTGGCTCAGTCTGCAATCCCAGCACTTTGGAAGGCCGAGGCAAGTGGATTGCCTGAGCCCACAGGTTCGAGACC
>NW_007079733.1:0-2307 GCF_000164805.1 Carlito syrichta | reverse complement strand
TTTTAGCTGGGCATGGTGGCACGCACCAGTAGTCCCAGCTACTCAAGAAGCTGAGGCAGAAGGATTACTTAAATCCAGAAGGTCGAGGCTGCAGTGAGCAGTGATCATGCCGCTGCACTCCATCCTAGGTAACAGAGTGACACTCTGATTCAAAAAAAAAAAAAGAGCCCAAAGTTCAAGGACAAATAGACCCCATTCCAGCCAGGAAAACCCTGTCAGGGCTGCCCCGGGTACAGAAGATGTTACTCCTTATCTCAGCTTTGAGCACTGCCCACAGGGTTCTTGGGAGCCTGGATCCAGCCTCTTGGTGGGCGCTGGTGCTCAAGCTGTGCTGGGACACCTTCCATGGCCAGTTCCCACCCCAGGCAGCAGGGAGAATCTCCTCCCTGGACCTTCTCTGTTGGGGCTGCAGAATCCCTAGGGCAGCAGCAGGGCTGGAAGAGGGGCTTGGGACTTGGAAACTGTGTCTGCATGGTCAGCACGTGTTTTCACTACCCATGGGTGTTTGAGTGAAGGGCAGATGTAGATTATGAAGAAAGGCCCCTTGGAGTCACTGATGTCCCCCACAGACCCTATGACCATCAACTCTTCAGCACCCCTCCCTGAGGGAAGTTCCAGCCAAGTGGACAGCACCACACAAGTGGCCAAATAATTCCAGGGACGTTTGGGGTGCCAAAAAATATGTATACACATTTTAAGCAATGTTATCAAGGCACTACTTTTAGTTTGCAGAATCAGAAGTGTCTGGACACTGATGGTAACCACTTTGAGCACCTCTTATAATTGCAGAAGTCAAACATGACTTGTGCCGGGCTCGGTGGCTCAGCCTGTAATCCCAGCGCCTTTGGGAGGATGAGGTGAGTGGATTGCCTGAGCCCGCGGGTTCGAGCCCCGCCTGGGCAACTTGGCGAGACCTCATCTCTACAATAAAATCAAAAATGAGCCGGGCGTGGTAGCGCGCCCCTGTAGTTCCAGCTGTACTTCCAGTCCGGGACCGGCCACCGCACTCCAGTCTGGGCAACAGAGTGAGACTCCAACTCAAAAAAAAACAAAAAACAAAAAAACATGACTTGTATTCATCTTCTCTTATCGGTATTTATTAAGTATCACAATCTGAATACTGCTTTTTTCTTTCTTAAAATGTGTATACATTTTTGGGGCACCCCCAGTGTATATATATATATTTTTTTTTTTTTTTATCTCTATCCTGTTCTATTGGTCTATATGCCTGTTCTTGTAATATTTTTTGAGCTGAGGTCTCACTCTGTCACCCAGGCTGGAGTGCAGTGGCATGATCATGGCTCACCACAGCCTTGACACCTTGGACTCAGGCGATCTTTCTGCCTCAGGTTCCTGAGTAGCAGGGACTACAGGTATGTATCATCATGTCTGGCTAATATTTTATTTCTTGTAGAGATGAGGTCTCATTGTGTGGCTCGGGCTGGTCTTAAACTCCTGGACTCAGACGATCCTCCCGCCTCAGCTTCCCAAAGTGCTGGGATTGCAGCCGTGAGCAACTGTACCCTGCCAACTCCAGGGATGTTTCAACCACTTTCAGAATGCACTAGTTGATTAAATCTGCCCAGTTATCCTTAAGCTTCTCAAGCCTCCATCCGTCTCCACTAATTCTATGGAGCCCACTGGTTGCTGATAACAACGGAGTCCTGGGCTCCTCTAAAAATGCGGTGAGACTTGTGAGATCCCAGACTGAAGTGACAGCCCCTCCCTCCTAAACTACGAATACACACAACCCATCACACAGTGCCAGAAGCCCTTTCCAAAGAAACCCATACTCAGACACATCATCCTCAACTGTGGAAAACCAAAGACAAATAAGAAATCTTGAAAACTTCCAGAGAAGACAACATGCTGCTTATAGGGAAACAACACTTCAAATGACAGCAGATTTATCATCAGGAACCATGGAGGCCAGAAGGAAGGAAAGAAAGAGCCATCCGTCCAGAACTATGAGCCCAGGAAGCTTTCTGCAGGAATGAAGGTGGACATTGTGAGTGGTTGAAATTAGCCATGAGTTTCTTTCCAATCTTGTGATCTGGTATGTGTAACAAGCTTGGTTTGGAAGTAGCTGTGTGCACACTTGTAGTGTGCATAGAAATGCTCAGTACCCAATAGGACGGGAGTCCCCAGCCAGTACTGGTCCATGGCCTGTCAGGAAGTGGGCCACACAGCAAGAGGTGAGTAGTGGCTGGCCAAGCAAGCAAAGCTTCATCTGTATTTACAGCCACTCCTCATTGCTCGCATTAACACCTGTGCTCCACTTTCTGTCAGATCAATGGCGGCATTAGA
>NW_007079732.1:0-1309 GCF_000164805.1 Carlito syrichta | reverse complement strand
TTAGTATAAATTTTTTGCTATCATATGTAAATGTGTAATGTCATGCCCTCCTTAGCTCCTAAATTAAAATGTATTGTAGGCTTCTATTTCCGTAGGATTTATTTTCAAATTAAGCTTTAGTCCTACCAAGCTCATGTAAATAACTAGGCCTTTGAAAACAAGTAAGTCTTTTTTGTGCTAAACTCATTTTTGCCACATTTCCAAAGCCTGAGAAATAATCACATATTTTATTAGGAAAAAAGAATTCTTTCTCAGTAAAGATTTTTGAAACTCAGTTGACACACATGACAAAATAACTGAAATAATGACTATTATGGGAAGTTACTGATAAACAAAACTTAGTGTTTTCCAGAATCTGCTTTTTGCTTCAGCCCTTTGCTACTTTTTCCTGCCCCAGAGAATTCTGAATAACTTTAGCCTTTCCCTCACTTGGGATCTTGAGGTGACCTTGGCCCATTTTCTAATTGGTAACTTCAATGTGTAAGACCCTGGCTTCAGGTGAAAGTGGCATCTGGCTCTAGCAGGCAAGTTTTATTATATTAAATGATTTCCTGACATATAAGTCTGTCTTATAATACACGGATACATTCATTTTCCCCTAAAATGGAAGTACACAAGAAAAAAAAAGTTCTGCTGATTCAGGAGTCTGTTTATTTGAGCCCAATTTCCTGCAATACAATAAGACTTCTTGGCTGAGTTCACTGTAGTCAAATCCAAGCACAAGAACAGCAGCAGGCAGGTGCTCAGGCAGTCCTGCTTTTAGGGCAGGAAGGCTCTAACCCATGTGCGTGTTTCTGTGTATTGGCAGTTTCCAGAGCAGTGGGCTGGTGGGGCCACGCCGTGGCTAATTTGCTGGACACTCGTGTCCTCTGTCCTCCAGCTCTGGCGGGAGCTCCGAATATTTGTCCTAATCGGATTTACTTTTCCGAGGCACCATCTCATAAGTGCAATATTAAAAATTATGTTCCACCCACCTACGTGCTCCCATAGACGCTTCCTTGCATGCCACTCGGTTTAAAAAGCCATGATATTTTGAATGTCACGGTGTTTCAAAGAATACAGCATTGACTTCTGCTCCCCTCGTTTGAATCCTGATTTACCCAGGACAATGCTCTTTCAAGTCCAGGTTCCCCAAAGTGAAGATTCCTTACCTGTCTCTACCAAGACAACAGCATTTTATAGACCCCTGAGAAAGAAATCCCAAAGCTAATGCTCTCCCTTGGGACCTTGCTGGCGTGTGTGTGTGTGTGTGTGTGTGTGTGTGTGTGTGTATGTGTGCATAATTTGACGTCGCCGTCCTGCTGACAGC
>NW_007079731.1:8344-9097 GCF_000164805.1 Carlito syrichta | reverse complement strand
GGAGGGCGGGCCAGCGGAGTCACTTCCGGCGGCCGCGGGCGGGCAAGCTGAGGAGCTTCCGACGGGGCCGGAGATGCATCTGCGCGGGCCCGCCTCTCCCCGGAAGGGTCCGTAGGGTTCCTCTGTGGTGGGGCCGGCGGAAGGACTTCCGCCCGCACCCAAGATGGCCGCCGACGGCAGGCGGAGCTTCGATGCGAGGCGGGATGTCACTGGGAGGGGGCGGAGCCTCCTCTGCCCAAGTTCCGATCCAACCAGGACTGGATGGCGCGCGTCCAGCTGGAGCTTTGCCGCATCTGCGTCGCTGTGCCCGTGCTCTTCGGGCGAGGAAGTCCCTTCGGCGGAGCGGGGCAAAGGGTTAACGAGTTAGGGCGCCGCTGCGGCTCGGGCGGCGCCCCCCACTTCCGGAATGCCGCCTCTAAGCGCGATCCCGGGGATGACAGAGCGCGGCTCCCAGCACGTCCAGCACGGAGCGGTCAGGGGAGCACGAGGGACGCGTGGCTCTCAGGACGGGGACCGGTTACGTGCCAGAACCTCCGCCGGGGTGGGGAGGGGCGCCCGGGGGCCTGCACGGAAGCGCCGGAGCCCGGTGGGAGCGCTGTTGGCACACCCACGCCACCCAAGCGGCTCCGCAGTTGGGGCCGGGAAGTCCAGACGCCCGAAGGGGCCGGGCGGGGCACTCGTGTCCGCCGGCATCGCGCTCCAGGGAGGCGGAGAACCCGGGAGCTTCGGCCTGCAGCAGGAACTGGGCTATTG
>NW_007079731.1:8036-8289 GCF_000164805.1 Carlito syrichta | reverse complement strand
GTGTGTGTGTGTGTGTGTGTGTGTGTGTGTGTGTGTGTAAGAATCCTACACATATACAGGCAGGTGGGAGAGGGATCCTGGAACTACATGTCCCGGCATGCCCTGGTACGCAGACGGACAGACTGGCACAGGCTGGTGAGGGATCCTAGAACATAGCAGGGAAAAGGCCGCTGGACGGGAGGGAACGGGGCCTGGCCTACAGATCCCGGCCAGTCCCAGGACACAGAAGGCTCGGGCTGGCAGTGGTTGCGGG
>NW_007079731.1:2840-7294 GCF_000164805.1 Carlito syrichta | reverse complement strand
TGGCCCCGGCCTCCCGAGTGCTGGGATGACAGGCTGAGCCACAGGGCCCGGCCTGTTGACTTATTTAGCAACATTTCTTGAGGACTTACTGTGTGCTGAGCCTGAACTTTCCCTCATTACCCACCTAACTGCCTGGGGACGTGGCCCCCTTTTGCAGATGAGAGGACGGAGGCTAAGACATGGCCAGGCAGGGACCCAGCTGTGAAGGCCTGAGGGTGTAAGTCCCCGGAGAGCTGGTGGTTCCAGAGTCCGGCGATTATCTGCTGACAAGGCCCCTTGTCCCTTCCACTCTGAACCTGCGTCCTCAGCTTTATGAGCTGAGGTGATAACCCAAGCCCCTCCTCCCAGGGGCTGGGTAAAGGTCACATAAAATACAGAGTGTGACAGGGCTTCGGAGCTGCCCTGTGGGTCGCTGTCAGAGACGCCCCTAGTGTGGTCTGTGTGATCTGTGTCCTGGGTACCTCTCCCGACTCCTGCCCGATACCCCGTACCCAGACCAGGAAAAATCTAGAGCCGCGTCCAGGATGCAGGGAGTGTGCTCAGTGTTCACGGCAAGGTGTGTGTCAGGGGAGGCGAGTTGCAGGCCACGCGCTGAAGCCAGGGCTAGCTAGCAAAAACATTCCCTCCCCTAAAGGGCCGCAGGCAGAGTGCGGGGCACCCCAAGCCTCACAACTCCAGACGCAGGGCTGAGAAGGCCAGGACGAGAATGGCAGGCCTGGGTCCAGAAAGGCATGGGCTGGGAGGGGGTGGTAAGGGGGCCCGGCTGCTCTGAGCATCCCAGGGCCCAGAACACCCCGAGGCCAGGGAGGACACCCCAAGGCTGTGGAGTTGGCAGTGGGCATCAGGCAGCTACGTCAGGAGCAGGGTCGGACAGGAGAGGCGGAAAGAGAAGGACCCCATAGGAATGGGCTGGGCCATGTCTAGCTCCTTGGGCCTGGGCGGTGGAGCAGGTCAGTAGCTAGGTGGGTCTGACCCTGATCGCTTTCCTGCTGTCATCCTGGACCCACTCTCCAGCCCTCTGCCTCTGCGAAACGGGGCAGTCTTCAGTCTCCCAGGACCACCGTGACAACAAGTGAGAGCACCCCGCCCTGTCCCTGTCACATCCTGAGGATGCTCAGCTTCCCAGCAGGCGGAAACGCAGTTACCCCCGTTTACAGATGAGGAAACAGGGGCACTGAGAGGTCAAGCACTTGCCTGAGGTCAGGGAGCCGGAACACCCTGCTGGGCTGCTTACGTGCTTAGAAAGAGGTAGCTGGCCCTCCCTACCTGCTCTGAGTCGGACCTCTGGACCCCCGCCCTCGACAAAGGCGAGGCCCCTGTCAGGAGGTGAGAGGCTTGCAGGCAGGCGCTGGGTCTGGGCACCACCCCGGCCCAGGAATCAGAACCAGCAGAAGCGCGCTGGCCGGGTCAGGTTCGGAGCCACCCCCTTTTCCACTTATTCACCCATTTGTTCACCCATTCACACCCTGCTAGGGACGGCCCTCAAGGTCGACATTCCAGAGGGGGAAACTAAGCAGAGAGGGTGAGTAACTCGCCTAAGGTCACACAGCTCGTAGGGGACAGAGCCGGGATCCACACCCAGCCAGGCCAGCTGCAGAGCTGGTGGGCCCAACCCTCAAGCCCCAGGCTCCCTCCTGATGGCATGTGGGCCCCCCTTGGGGCTGCCTGAGTGTCGGCTCCGCCAGGAACCTGTCCTGTGGGGTGGGGGGTTTTTACCAAGAGCCACGGACTTAGCAATGCCAAGCAAGCCACCATCAAAGCGACACCCACTTGTGTAAACTGAATTTTTTTTTTTTGAGTTGGAGTCTCACTCTGTTGCCCAGTCTGGAGTGCAGTGGCTGCTCCCAGCCACTGCAACCTCGACCTGCTGGGCTCTGGCGATCCCTCCGCCTCAGCCTTCCAAGGAGCTGGAACTGCAGGCCCGTACTACCACACCTGGTTAATTTTTGATTTATTGTAGAGATGAGGTCTCACTAAATTGCCCAGGCAGGTCTCGAACCCGTGGACTCAGGCAATCCACTCACCTCGGCCTCCCAAAGCGCGGGACTACAGGCTGAGCCACTGAGCCCGGCCTGTTGTTTGTTTTGAGTCCAGAGTCTTACTGTTGCCCAGGCTGGAGGGCAGTGGCACGCTCCTGGTCACCGCAGCCTAGACCGGCTGGGCTCCGGCGATCCTTCCGCCTCAGCCTTCCAAGGGGCTAGAACTACCTGCACGCTCCACTCATGCCTAGCTGACTTTTTGATTTTTTGTAGAGATGAGGTCTCACCAAGTTGCCCAGGTGAGTCTCGAACCCACAGGCTCAGGCAACCCACTCACCTCAGCCTCCCAAAGCGCTGGGATTACAGGTTGAGCCACCAAGCCTGGCTGTAAACTGAATTTTAAAAGGTGTCCCTCTATTTACTGGAAGAAACCTGGGGGGGGGGTTGGTTTCTGTGAATTCCCTGGGGAAGCTGGGGTGGGCCCGGCTCCTCGCTGGGTGAGCGTGGGTGGGTGCCCAGGCCTGCCACTAACCATCCTCCTGGAGAGTCTGGTGTGGGGGCGGGGCGTGTGACAGGGGTCTGAAGCCCCAGCAACAAACCTCTAGCGCCAAGCTCCTCACCCACGGGGCTCCCGGGTCAGTGGCTAGGGCCAGACACACCCCCACGCATGCTTCCACAAGCCTCTTGCATGCTGAATCGACACCGTGTTCCAGACAGTTCCAAGCAGTAAAGCTCTGCCACCAGGCAGGGCTGGGTCTGGATCTTGTCCCTGCCACGCCCAGACTATACCCTCTGCCTGCCAGGGAAGACAGCTCCATGGGCCCGCGCAGCCCTGCCCTGGCAGGCACTGGCTGCCTGTCCGCTTCTAGCACCCACAGGCCTGGCCGCACCGTCAGAACAAAGGCCCTGCAGGCCAGCAGAGAACAGGTCCCACCTTGCTCAGAGCTGACGAAATCAGAAAACACAGACTGGGGTGGCAGATGTTTTCTGGAAAAGGCCAGAGACCTCCATCTCTGTTTTTATTTAAAAGAAAAAAGGCTGGGCAGTGGCTCACTCCTGTAATCCCAGCACTTTGGGAGGCCGAGGTGAGAGGATTGCCTGAATCCAGGGGTTCAAGACCAGCCTGGGCAGCTTGGTGAGACCTCATATCTGTAGTGAATCAAAAAATTAGCCGGGAGTGGTGGCGTGTGCCTGTAGCTCCAGCTACTTGAAAAGTTGGGGAGGAAGGATTGCCTGAGCCCAGCGGGTAGATGCCGGGGGCGGGGGGGCATGAGCATGCACTCCAGCCTGGGCAACAGAGTGAGACTCCAACTCAAAAAAAGAAAAAGAAAAATCCCACCTTGAGGCCTGAAAGCACCCCTAGTCTGCCACGGCCCAAACTGGGCTCTGCAGGCCCCACCCCTCAAGTTCCATCTCCAGTAAGTACAACTTCAGACCAGGCACAGTGGCTCTTGTAATCCCAGTACTTTGGGAGGCTGAGGTAGGAGAGTTGCTTGAGACCAGGGGTTCGAGATCAGCCTGGGCCACATAGTGAGACCTCATCACTACAAAAAATCAGAAAACTAGCTGGGTATGGTGGCATGTACCTACAGTCCCAGCTATTTGGGAGGCTGAGGCAGAAAGATCGCTTGAGCCCAGGGGTTGGAGGCTACAGTGAGCCATCTTTGTACCATTGCACTGTAACCTGGGTGACAGTGAGACCCCAACTCAAAAAAACCCCAAAAAACAGCTTCATCCTTGAGGTGCTCAGGCCAAATTCCTGGGGTCTGTCGTTTTCCCCTCACAATCCAACACCCAGCCCATCAGTGAATCCTGCCAGTTCCATCTTCAAAATCAGAGTCTGGCTTCTTCTCGCCACTTCCCTGGCGAGTCTGCGTGTCTAAATCAGAGTATGTGGCCCCTGCTCAGAGCCTCCCAGGCTTTCCCTCAAAATCAAAGCCAGTCGGGTGCACTGGCTCACGCCTGTAATCTCAACCCTTTGGGAGGCGGAGGTGAGTGAATTGCCTGAGTCCACGGGTTTGAGACCAGCCTGGGCAACTTGGCGAGACCTCATCTCTACAATACATCAAAAAATTAGCTGGGCGTGGTGGCACGCACCTGTGGTTCCAGCTACTTGGAAGGCTGAGGCGGGAGGATTGCCTGATCCCAGCAGGTCGAGGCTGTGGTGGCCGTGAAAATGCCACTGCACTCCAGCCGGGGCGACAGAGTGAGACTCCGACTCAAAAAACCCCAAAAAACAAAACAAAAAAAACTACAAAGTCAAAGCCAGAGTCCTTATAATGACTTTTCAATTTTTCTTTTTTAAAAATTAATTAATTAATTTATTTATTTTTGAGTTGGAGTCTCACTCGCTCAAAATGCACCCGGCCACTGCAGCCTTGACCTGGTGAGCCCCGGCGATCCTTCCGCTTCAGCCTTCCGAGTAGCTGGAATTACAGGCATGCGCTACCACGCCTGGCTGATTTTTTGATTTAT
>NW_007079731.1:0-2820 GCF_000164805.1 Carlito syrichta | reverse complement strand
CCACTCACCTCAGCCTCCCAAAGGCGTGGGATTACAGGCTGAGCCACCGAGCCCGGTTCAATTTTTATTTTCTAGAGACAGGGTCTTGCTCTGTCACCCAAGCTTCAGTGGAATGATCGTAGAGTACCACAGCCTCCAACTCCTGGGCTCAAACTATCCTCCCACCTCCGCCTCTGAGTAGCTGAACCTATAGGTGCCTGCCACTACACCTGGCTAACTTTTTAAGCATTTAATAAAGACAAGGTCTTGCTACCTTGCCCAGGCTGGTCTCAAGGGATCCTCTAGTCTCAGCTTTCTGAAATGCTGGGATTCTAGGTGTGAGCCACCATGCCCAGCAGACAGTGGCTTTGGACCTCCGATCTCCATCCACACTTCTTACCTCCCCTTGGGCCACACCAGCCTGAAGCAGGCGCTGTACTCAGGGCCTTTGCATCTGCCCTTCCCTTGGCCTGGAACTCCCAGCCCCCACCAGCAGTGCTCAGCTGAAATCACTGGAGGACTCTGGTTTCTCCTTTCTGTCTCCCACGCAGGCCCCGGCTTGTGGCATCCACCGCTATGTCACATTGTCTTTGGCTGTTTGCTCACGGCCTGCCTCATTACAATGACACGCCCCATGGGCAAGGGGCCCTGATGCTTTTGTTCACTGACATCCCAAGCAACTGAATGGGGTGGCACACAGTGGGTGAGCACTTGCTATGCAGGGAGTGATCCCCGAGGACAGGTTGGGACAGTCAGCTGGGGGCAGAGAGCCGGTGGGGCTTCAAGCAGAAAACAGCCAGAGCAAGATCTAGAAGTTAAAGAAAGCCATGGGGGCTGGGCGTGGGGGCGCATGCCTGTAACCCCAGCACTTTGGGAGGCTGAGGAGGGAGGATCACTTGAGCCCAGGGGTTCCAGGCTGCAGTGAGAGATGCCAAATCAAAGAGAAAATCATGTGTATGCCCTGTGGAATAAATTTAAAAAAAAAAAGAGGCCAGGCCCAGTGGCTCACACCTGTAACCCCAGTAATTTGGGAAGCGGAGGCAAGAGGATTGCCTGAGCCCAGAGGTTTGAGACCAGCCTGGGCAACATGGCGAGACCTCGTTTCTACAATAAATCAAAAAATTTGCCAGGAGTGGTGGCGTGTGCCTGTAGTCCCAGCTACCTAGAAGGCTGAGGAAGAAGTATTGTCTGAGCCCAGCAAACCGAGGCTGTGGTAGCCATGATCATGCCACTACACTTCAGCCTGGACAACAGAGTGAGACTCTAAGAAAGAAAGAAAGAAAGCTGTGGGGTCTAATCTAATCATCTGAGAACAGAGTGTGTGTGAGAAAGGGACACAGAGGAGACCTCTAAACCTTCTTACTCCTGAAAATGGGGAGGGACATCTTTTTCTTTTGAAAAAATGGGGTCTCACTATGTTGTCTATGCTGGCCTTGAATTTCTGAGCTAAAGCTATCCTTCCACCCCAGCCTCTTGAGTAGTGGTGCATGCCACCACACTTAGCTCAATTATAATTTTGTTTATGAAGACAGGGTCTCCCTGGGCTGGGCATGGTGGCTCATGCCTGAAATCCTAGCACTTTGGGAGTCCCACGCAGGAGGATTACTTAAGCCCAGGAATTTGAGACCAGCCTAGGCAACATATGGAGATTCTGTTTCTACAAAAAAATTTTTTTAATTGGCTGGGCTGGGCGCGGTGGCTCAGGCCTATAATCCCACCACTTTGACAGGCCAAGGTGAGGGAATTGCCTGAGCCCACGGGTCTGAGAACAGCCTGAGCAAATTGGCGAGTCCTCATCTCTACAATAAAATTTAAAAATTAGCCGGGTGTGGTCATGTGTACCTGTAGTTCCGGCTACTGGAAAGCTGAGGCAGAAGAATCACCTGAGCCCAGAAGGTCGCCGCTGGGGTGGCTGTGAGCATGCCACTGCACTCCAGCCTGGGTGTCAATGAGCCCCCGACTCAAAAATAAAAAAAAATAAAAAAAAGACACGGTCTCTCCCTGTGTTGTCCAGGCTGGCCTTGAACTCCTGGCCTCAAGTGCTCCTCCCGCCTTAGCCTCCCAGGTGGCTGGGTTTACAGGTGCATTCCGCTGCACCTGGCTTGACCTGGTGTTTGTTTTCAGATCCCTGCGGTTGTTCAGAGGCCAGGGCTGAACTGTCCGTGGCCCCCCA
This sequence comes from Carlito syrichta, assembly GCF_000164805.1. NCBI lineage: Eukaryota > Metazoa > Chordata > Mammalia > Primates > Tarsiidae > Carlito > Carlito syrichta. Next base: position 668 of record NW_007079731.1, on the reverse strand, counting down.
GCATCTCGGCGCCTCAGCCTCCACACAGGCCCGCTGTATGGGAGGGCTATCCACCCCTGGGATCCCCTGCCCCTGGGAGGGCTCCCTGCCCCTGGGAGCCTCCCAAGGGCGCCAGCGAGAAGGGGAGAGAACACTCCTCACCCCAGGAAAGCGCGTAGCCTGGGGCAGGACACCAGGAGTTCTCCAGCTCCGCCTCCCAGGGAAGGAAGCCCAAGCAGAGTGGCCCTAGGCAAGTCGCTTTCCATCCTGGCTCCGGGCCTGCTCCCCTGACTTCTGTCCTGGCCTCCCGGATAACAGTCGCCCTTTCTGAGCACTCACTCACCCCAGCTCTGCAATCGAGAGCGTTCTCGGTCTTCCTGCTAAGGAATTAGCCCAACAGCCATTGCTCCGCTTTAGAAAAGGGCAAACTGAGGCTCAGAGGGGAGGGACCGGCCCAAAGCCTCCGGCAGGCGCGGAGGCGGCCGGGGTCTGGGGAGCTGGTGGGCTGAGCGCGAGGTGGACAGGCAGGCCGAGGCGGCGGGGCGCTTACCTCCATGGTGGGTGCGGCTGGCCGGCTGCCCCTGCGGGCGGCCGGCGTCCCCCGGGGGGCCTGGGGCCGTGCGGGGATGCTTGCCAGGGCCGGGGGCCCGGTCCGCGGTGGGGCTGGAGCCCAGGCCCCTGTCTGCAGA
>NW_007079730.1:0-1323 GCF_000164805.1 Carlito syrichta | reverse complement strand
TTATATTATTTTTCTCATATAATTAAGTGACTATTCCTTGATGCCTACTATTTTGCTCCGTCTCCCAAAGCTCTAAGAAATGTAAGTTCTTTATTGAGAATTGACTCAAAAACAGTCCACAAACTTATTCATTACCTCTAAAATTTATTTTATTTCATTTTTTATTTTAAAAATGTGGGGTATAATTCAGGGTTAGGTATACAAATGGTCATTATGCAGGTACCCTTGTTGATGTGGTATGCCTCTCCCTCCCCTAGTAGTTTCCCACTATTGTCAATCCCTTTCTTATGGTATTATGATAACTGTTCAAGGTTCACTTGTGAGTGAGAACATGTGGTACTCAGTTCCTTGTTTCTGTGATAGATCAATCAGTATTATAGTTCTTTATTCATAGTTATTTAAAAGTACATTAGACATTTTCCCTTAGTTATAACTGCACTTATTTTTTTTTAAACAACATGGAGATGGGTTGCTTTTTCTCTTAGATAATGGCCTGAAATTTTAAACCATTCACACATTTTCCCAGTTCCAGGTAACTGAGTCATATTAAGAGGGAATGTGTATCACATTAAGGCCATTGAACCAGAAATTCAGAAGTGTGTTATTATGGTGGGGGCACTGAACTAAGAGTCAGGAAAGATAGGGTTCTCATGAGATTACTATAGAAGTGACCTTGAAAAAACCAGGTAATCTTACTAGAATTTCAGTTCCTCATCCAACATTAGGAAAGTGATAGATAACTTTTCTGGTCTCTTCCAGCATTAATAGTCCATTGTTCTATGTCGGGCAAATTCATCATCACTTGTGAAAATCTGCTACAGATTAGGGCCACTTAAAACTTTTCTGAACCTCAAATTTCACTTACTTGCAAGCAGATAATTTGCCAGAATGTAGTTTTATTAAAAGCAGGCTTATATCATATATATCATAAATATATATACTATAAATCAAGTCATTCCCCTGAACTGTAACTCTTCATGCATTTAACCAATCATTTAAAAACATTTAGTAAACTTTTATTAGATTCAAAACATAGATCCAAATACAATGGGAAGAACAAAGATGAAACACACACATTAGTTTTGTAATAAGAATGCCCCACTATATAGTAGAAAAGACGTATACAAAATAACCATGCTTGAGGCAGATGTGAGGCATCATGTGAAACTTACAGATAGAGAATAATTGGAATTAAGTAAATATTAATTTCATCTTTGACATACCAATAACAAAATAATTCTACTTTATGTACTTCACTATTAAATAATTCTTTATTATTATTTGAATGTAGAATTTATTGTGTAGCTCTGTGTGTGCTGTATA
>NW_007079729.1:2080-3210 GCF_000164805.1 Carlito syrichta | reverse complement strand
AGAGTGAGACTCCAACTCAGAAAAAAAAAAAAAAGTCTCCTAGATATGCACCTTCTTTCCTGTTTCCACTAGGTTCCTACCCAACCCACCTTAACACACTATTTTAAGACTAATCTCACTGTAACGCTGCTTCTATAGCCTCGACCCTATTCCTTAAGACCTCCTCCCCACATCCAACATGGTATGACATGAGCCATTACATGAGGTCACTTAACCTAACTAACCTTGTTTCCAGCTCCATCTTCTGGGCTAAGAAAGTCTTAGCGCTAGAATGTGCCTTATTTAGGGATCACGGAAAGCAGGAGCGACGCCATGAGGGCTCAGAGAAGTTGTGACATGGCACAGACAGAGCAGATCAGATGTAAACATCCAGACGGGCCAAGTCATCTCTCTCCACTCTTATCCTGGGAAAGCTCCACGTGGCCCAAGTCCCTGTCCGCCCAACCCTCAACACAAGTCACTCCTGACAGGCTTGTGCTTTTGGTGACGCTGCTCACCTATCCAAATCCCACCACACTCCAAAGCCAAGGCCCACAGGCTCCCTCCACGATGCCCCCAAGCCCCCAGGCCCACTACACCACACTTCTTTCCACCTCTACTGGGAGTCAGCACTCTCCATTTCGCCCAGAACTGTCCCCTTAACAGCTGGGACAGGCTTTTACCCTGTGGCCTCAACAGCACTTAGGGGCCAGTGGGAAACAACATATGCAAGAAACTACAACTAACAAGCAACCGGAGTGAGCAGAGGTACCTCTGTCTAGACCTGAAAGGCATTCCTTCTGTCACGCGTCTCCAATATAACCCATTATAATGCTGTTTCTAGCCGATTGCTGTTCAAATCTAATTAACAACGAAAAAGGTAGAACATACTTACTGTCATGAAACACTGTCAGAACCGTGTTGACAGTGGTGCTGAAGAACACCTGTACGAAAAGGTGTCTAATTTTTCTCAACTTCAACCTAAAAGATAAACATCTGTTAGGACCTAAGATCTATTAGGAGACAAATGTAGAGCTCAAAGGCTTTCTTTCTAGTAAAATTGAAACAGCAATGTATAATTTTGTCTACTATTTTTTTTTTTGAGTTGGAGTCTCATTCTGTCGCCCAGACTGGAGTGCAGTGGCCGCTCC
>NW_007079729.1:0-1884 GCF_000164805.1 Carlito syrichta | reverse complement strand
TCCACTCACCTCAGCCTCCCAAGGCACGGGATTACAGGCTGAGCCACCGAGTCCGGCTTGGCTACTATTCTTAATCAACAGAGTGCATGGTATGAAATGGTATAAAAAGCAGGCACCCAATGTTTGTTGAATTAGAAGATTTACTTTGGAGACCTTACAAAAAGGTTAATTCCATGGGATAAGGGGAATTGCTTTTCCAGTATAACCCTGAATTTAGTCATGTTAATTATAAATATTCATCACAATACACCAAATAGAGACCAAATTATATAATGTGCAAGAAACCGAAAATTATGCATCTAAACTACTTAAAATATTAACACTAACTTCAAGACACAAACACACCACTTATTAATTTCTTGGTGATGGCTTTCTTAATGTTTCAGAGTGAGATTTAGGGACTATATAGCTCAAAAGGAGGAAAGAGTTATCTCAGCAAATAATGCTTTAATTTTTTAAATTTTTTTTGTATTTTTGAGTTGGAGTCTCACTCTTGTCGCCCAGGCTGGAGTGCAGTGGCATGCTCACGGCCACCAAAGCCTCGACCTGCTGGACTTAGACGATTCTTCCGCCTCAGCCTTCCAAGTAGCTGGAACTACAGACGCACGCCACCACACCCGTCTAGTTTTTGTGATTTGTTTTTTTATCGTAGAGACGAGGTCTCACCAAGTTGCCCGGGCTGGTGTTGAACCCCCAGGCTCAGGCAATCCTCTAACCTTGGCAACCCAAAGAGCTGGGATTACAGGCTGAGCCACAGTACCCCGCCAGGAAATAATGCTTTTAAATCAAGTATCTCAGATTATACTGGAAAGAAGATACATTCTGCTTAGAGAAGAAACAAACAAAAAAACAATCAAAAACCCCTATTTATAATTTTGAGGCACCTCCATTTTAGACTAAAATTGCATCTGAAGCACTTCAGTCTCACTGGATAAATAGCTGAATAAAGTCAGTATCAACTGCAGTGTTACAACCTGCATTTCTCCTTTGCTCTTTTCCTGTCTTCAAATGAAACAATTAAATAGGGGTGGGGGGTGGGGAGGCCAAAACAAAAACACAGCCCTTCGGTGTTAATTTTCAAGAGAGAAGAAATACTGAATGCGTTCAAGCATGAAATCTAGTAAATAGCAGAAAAAAATGGTAGCCATTGAATTGAATTTTTTAAATGCCATTAAAAGGGTTCAGGCAGCAAAGACTGCTTGACATCTGCTATACTATTAAAAGCAATTTCCAAACTGTTTTTAAATAGTATCCTCTAAGTCCTAAATTGCCTAGAAAAGTCCTTCCTTGTAGTGAGAATTATTATTTTTTAAAGGGCGTCTTTGGAAAAAAAGGAAAAAGCCCTAAGAGCACCTAAAACATAGCAGCTACATTTGTGTTATTTTGCTTGGAATGGGGGGCAGGGGTGTCCCACCACCCACACTCACTCACCCAAATAGGTGATTCAGTCTACATTTAGATTCAGTACATTAAAGAAAAACACTATCCCCTCATACGGCACATGTTTCCTTGAGGGCAGGTTATGATATATGTAAAAGCTCAAGGGAATGCATACATCTGTTTAACGTTTGAAGAAATGCAAATGTGTATCCAAGAAAAGCAGCAGTCCCTTCCTCCACCCTCCGTTCTCTGGCATCAGCAACCAGAGTTTCGCATCGATATACGGTAATCCTGAAATTACACTACGGGAGCGGTGCAGGGAAGGGATAATTGCCTTTTAAGGAACTCTGGCTAAACTTTCAATACTTCACAGCTAGGACGCTCATTTATTAATGCCACTGACATCGATCAGCTTACCTCCTCACTTTATGTTGCTGATCAGCTGCCATACTAAGAGAGCTGAAACCACCCCAGTGATTTGTGGCAGGAACCGTGCAACCAGGG